>NW_003546413.1:13926-150430 GCF_000090795.2 Amphimedon queenslandica | reverse complement strand
GTACGATTGATATTTTATAGTTAATCCAAAGTTTCCAGATAATACAGGATTCTCTAGTGTCTCCATAATTGCAGTGACCCAGCCAATGACCACAAATGCAAATATGAATATCATTGTGATCTATTAACATAAAAAGTTAATGTAGGTATAGTAGACACGGGGTAATAGATATGCAGTAGTGATTCCATGTAATAGTAATATATGTCAATCATTATACAGAGAATTTTCCACTTTTATTACACTTTCTGATATGCACAAACTACCTTAGGGTGGGTATTGCGACACTTATTTTAGCGTTTTTAGAGTGTACTTAAAAACGCTAATTCAAACAGCCACTAATAATAGTTATTATGTAAATACTTGTGTAAATAAGTATACAAGATAGGCAAGATCTGTAACAAGATAACAGTAGATAGGGTGATCTTTGCAGGGCTTCTTGAGTAGTGTTATGCTATTGAATGGGGGTTTTACCATGGGTTTACATTGATCAAAGCGCACCACTTCACATCAATCCACCTCTGGAGGTGAAGTGAGAGTGATGCGCATCAATTTGAAACCACTCTAGTGTGAACATGATTAATGTGCATTATTTTGGCCAGTGTGAAAAGGCTTTTAGAGTATCTACAATATACACGATAATAGGTACTTGTACTTACCTGTATTGGTTGATCTGGCTTCTGAAACTTAAACCACTTTCTCTTACTATCATCCTCTTTCTTTTTCTTTCTGTTCACATCATCCCATTTCTCAGAGAAAAACAGCATCACAAATATATTGAGTAGTCCACCATGTATTATGAGGTAGTAGCCAGGCCAACGGAATGGATCTAGAGAAGGTATCTGAGAGGCAAGAGCTCCTAGGCCTAATAAAAACAAAGTCATTATGATTAAGGCTATGTTTACACAGCAATAGAAAACACATCGTTTAATTAAAGTATCCACTTTGAACACCGTTTTTGTTTCCATATTCTATCACGGTTTCATTCATTTCTGTGTAAACAGAAGCATAAAACAGGCAAAAAACTATACTGATTGCACCGTTTTTCGCTGCTGTGTAAACGTGGCCTAAGTTAATAGATTATACTGACCTGGAGCAACAGCTAATCCTGTAACAGTCGTTGCAAACTGAATGAAGTAATTCGTATATTTGAGTGAAGATTTTTCTTTACTATTCTGCTCAGTTGGTCTGAGAGATGCCTCCTTTCTCATTTGGATAACTTTATCACTGGATTCACCAGTATAAGTTCTAGTTAAGGGCTGTCCAATGCCTATGTAGAAGCCAGCTAAAAATCGACCTTGCATAAAATGATAATATGAAAAAGTTTCGCGACCATATTTTGATTACCTGTTATCACCATCCAGCCATTAACAGCAAAACTGAAAAAGATTCCAGAGAGCATGAGAATGAAAAGGGACCCAATAATGATGTATTTGTAATAGAATGAGCGAGCAAATACACTAAAGAGTAGAGCACCCACAAATATACCAATACTCTGAGCACTGATGACCCAGGAATACCACGTCTCACTCAAACCTAGACCAGGAACGACCTATTATGATAATTTGAGAGTGCAAACTTGCAACTGTCACTGTAACAGTTCAAATGTTGTCTTGAACCTAAACCCAATTTGTAATATGAAGCCATTAACATGCATAATAGTTTATATTAGCTAACCATAGCATCTAAATACCCTCTTATAAAGACCGTTATTATATCAATATACTAACAATAAAGTGGATAAAAGCTCAAAAAAGCTTCAGGCTTGAAGGAGTATCATAATCGTTATAATTAATTTGATAATCTAAATACCCAAGGGAGCCAAAAGTTTATGCAGTGATAGTAAATGAGTTACTTGTGAATCAGTAGTGTTTGATGAGCTGGTAATGAACTGGTGTAGTAGGGGGATGGTGATGTAATTTGTTGTACCAGTGAGATATGTCATTGACCATATGATGACCCAGTTAAGTCTGAAGCGACTTATCTGCTTGACTGTTGAAAGGATACATGAATGCATCGAATGCATGATAGAATAGATAAATACTTGGTAATTTTCTTAGCACATAGCAATCAATTTTCATTTTTGACCTTCTGCAGCACGCTGGCTTTGTTGTTGTGGTGGGTGTGGTGTTAATTATGCTAACCACGCCCTTTATCAAGATGGCGGAGTAAGTTCGTCCTCTAAATTTATTTTACTTTCTTATTTTCGCTAGATCTGATACTTGGTGGTCTTCTTGGGTCACTTCAGCTAAAGAAAAGGTTCGTAGGATCTTATTCTATATCTTTACTCTCTTTATAACGTCTAGTCACTCTCTGCTTTGAATGCAACAAAAAGAGACTTGTCAGAATTTATGAGCACCGTTCAGAGGGATACCTCAAATGCTGTTGTTGGGGTCGCTGATAGTGTCAAATCTTACCTACAACAAGAAGAAGTAAGGAAAGATAGAGGTTGATTTAGAAGCCTACTATGTGGCCTGCTGCCCAGGGTTTCCCACAGGATGTTGGTTTTTGCTCATCCAGCTTCTTGTCAGTGGATTGTTAAGTCGCTCAGAAATTAGGCCAAAGACCCTGTACTATAGTACAGGGTATTTTGATAAAAATTACAACGAGAGAATTCTCCATTTTTATGTTTTAATGTTGTGTTTCAACTTTGAGCTTATTTTGACCAAATTTGGATTTTTTTATGAATTTTTAAAGTTACTCAAAAATCGGACCAAAGCCCCTGTACTACAGTACAGGGACTTTGACCAAATTTCATCAAAAATGGCTAAGAGAGAATTCTCCATTTTAATAATTTTTTTCTGATGCATAATATGTTTTAATGTTGTGTTTCAACTTTGAGCTTATTTCAACCAAATTTCGATTTAATATGAATTTTTAAAGTTACTCAAAAATTGGACCAAAGTCCCTGTACTGATTTGGCCCTGTGTCGGCTCTGTTTATTAAGCGCCTAGCAACACTTCACTCAGAGAAGTTTCAGAGGTCCTATAGTGTCACCATTAACCTGATTTGCTGCCGATACTTTTTCACTATTCTCAAGGCAGCAATCAGGTGCTTACGAGGATCATGATCAAGAGTGAGATCATTCGATTCAAACGATTTCTGCAGAGCTATCTCAGAAGCTTGTCTTACCCTAACCTAACCTATTCATTTTATCTTATTATTTTTCTATCACTTATTTCCGTTATTATTATCTCATTTATTAACCTGCTATTTATCCCTGTGTTATATCTATTTTGTAAAAAAATTGTTTATTTAAGGGCTCAGTTCCCTTCTACACTGTACTACAGTACAGGGACTTTGGCCAAATTTCATCAAAAATGGCTAGTTGTCAATTTATGGAGCATGCCTATTTAGCACATGTAGCATGCTTTATTGGAAACCCTGCTACCCTACACATTAAATAATAATGTCCATCGGCATGATTATATTATTTCTTGTTAGAGTGTGTCCAGTGGTGATAGTACAAGTTCCTCTACATCAGTTCCTCAAACACAGAAATCAAATGAAGAAGGTAAAAGAGATACTAGGAGAGAGAAAGGGAGGGACATTAAAAGATATTCAGTAGAAGTATTGATGATCTTTTATGTATTTAGATCAAATGATTCTAACTGAAGCCACTGATAGTGGTACTTATGATCGCTCGCAAGCTCTGATTGAGACCATTCGAAATGATCCATTGTCTTACCAGTCACCACCTGATGGTGAGTAAGCATGTATGTTGTGTTCATTCAAAGAATTATATTTATAAGGTCAAGATGATGATTATGAGAAGTGGAAGAAAGGGTTTGATGTGTCAAATATCCAGGAAGAAATATCAAAGCTATTAGTGACTTCAAGTAGTGTCAGGAGACTCCACTCAGAACTGGTAATGTATACTCTCTTCTGATTCTCATAAAAATGATATTCTTATAAATTTTGAAATTTTGCTCATAAATTTGGCCAAAGAGGCAAAGACCAAGTGACAGCCTTTGTCAAAAAAAATTTGTACAGAAAATTTGAGCTGCACTGTTGGTTGTGAAAGAAAAAAAAAGTCTGCGACACCGGCGATTCCTAGGCGGTCACCCATCCAAGTACTAAGCCGGCCCGACGTTGCTTAACTTCAGTGTTCAGATGGGAACTGGTGCTTTCAACGTGGTATGGCCGCAGACATTTGGTAATGGAATAAAAACGACTTTTATAAAAGAAATCAGACAATAAAGCAGCTTGTAATGAAACTATTGAATCTTCAAGTGTAAACAAGCTTTTGATATAAGCATTTCATAGGTGTGAGCATGGCTTATTTCCAAATTTTTGTGCAATTTTACTCTCTCTTCTACTTAATCCTATAATCTCTCCAGTCTTCCTATTTTTATTACTCTCTTTTCTCCCCCACACTCTCATCAGGTTCCCAGTAAAGTATCATATGAGTCCTTCTGGTCTCATTATTTCTATCGGATTCATTTAATAGAAGAGGTGGACGAGAGACGAGCCCAACTGGTCGCAAGAGTCCATTCATCGCAAGGTCAACTGATACTCTGGGACGATGATGAAGATGATGATCATGAAGATAAAAAAGACCCACTTAAACTGAGAGAAGAATTAAAGATCATGGATAGAGCAATGGCAGATTCTTCGGAGAGTTTTGTCTGCATCAGTGAAGAAGGATCTGAAGGACAGAACAAGGAGTTGGCTGAGAGAGAATCTCCTCCGTTGACAGTTGAAGTGGCTGGAGGGAGTGATTCCGATTGGGAGAAATGGGACGATTAAAGATTAAAGACTCTTTTTCAGCTCATTATCATTTACAATGCAATAATAAGCAACACGAAACTATATAATGTAATGAAGGTTAATTATCTATTGTAATTATTATTATCGTTATGTCCGTATTTGACTTAATTATTTCACAGTCTCTACATCCATAACTCCCGCCAATTCTTTTACAAGCTGCACAGATTCTTTGATACTGCTTCCACTGTAGATATACAAGAATATGAAAGAGATTACCAACAATATACTGACTTGTCTGTGACTGTTGCTAGTACAGTCTCCATGTTGGTTGAGCTGAGGCCAGTTTTACTAGGACTGGTACTTTTACCCAGACCAACTTCAAGTTTAGCTCTTGCCTAATAATACAAATAAAACAATAATTATTATAAAAATATAATAAATACATGTAATTTTGCTTGATTACTATGATTATATTGACACTATAATTATTACAATCACAAAATTGGCAGGTAATAGACTAGTATCTAAAATTCTAAAAATTACGCTTGAGTTTAATACATGTACATGTACACATGTATGTTTATTGGTGAATGAGGCAAACATGGGTGAGGTTAAGATTACATGTACATGTACATTTTGTTGTGCCTGACAGCACCTGTTTTACAAAAAGCAATACATGTATGTGTACCATTTTAATACTTAATGCCAAACAAAGAGTGTCAGCCTTGCTTTGATGTTACTAACTTTCTTTAAAAGTATCCGTAGTCCTTCTAAATTCTCTTGCATTGTTTGAAGGTCTTTACTCAAAAGCTTCTCAGCATCTGATAGAATCGGTGAAGCCTTTGATACTAGACACCCAATCATCTCTACCCTATTAATAATAATAATAATAATAATAATAATAATAATAATAACACAAAATACAATCACATTAAATATTGTCCTTTGTTCTTCATTCTATTTAATACTTTTTAAAGCATAAATTATTGACCCTCTTGTCATAGTAAGGTAAAGTGCATTTGCGTGTAAACGTCTCATTGCTAAAAATCACTCAATCAGGAAAGCTCACCTATCAACCAATAGTATATGTTCCTACATGTAAGCTTAGGTCTCTGCCTTTATAAATGTATATGTACAGTTGTACACATACATGTACATGTAGCTGGAAAGTAAAGCATAATTACTTTTGTGTCAGTTGTTCACAGTGTTGCTCTAGTCTTTTTATTTTGACGTCTAACATTTGGTTGTCATTCTGTAATTCGTTGGCATCATCACCAATCTTTAGTAACTCCTTCACTTGTCTGTCCCTCTTGTTAGCTAGTAGCTTCACTCTGAGATAACAAGAAAAAAAAAACAAAAATAATTAGGAGAGAGAGAGAGAGAGAGAGAAGAAAAGAGAGTGAGAGGAGGGAGCAGTACCTGTTTTCAAGAAGTGATTTTACTTTCGATTGTGGTATTAGGTATCTTTCTCTCAGGACTTCAACTGATTGTTTTAAATACTCATAGCAATCCTTTTGTAGTTTTGTATTAAATGAACTACACAAAATAGAATAACACATTTAAGCTTTGATTCAAAACTGCACGTATATCATTAGCAGGTTCGCACAAAGGCACGTTAAGTTAGCTAAACAGCATGAGCTTCATGAGCTGACTGGCACTACAATACAGTACAACTACATTGTATTTAGAGCAACTTTAAAAACAAATAAAAAATCCAATTTTAATCAGAATTAGCTCAAAGTTGATACATACATGTAAGTACATGTACAGGTGTATATGCATCAAGAAAAAATTTTTAAATGAAGAATTCTTTCATAGCCATTTTGAGAAAATTTGGCCAAAAACCAAAGGCTATAGCCTTTGTTTGCCCAATTTTTGATAAAATTTAAAAATTTATAAAAAATCTAGTTTTGATGGGAAAAAACTGAAATTTTCTACACATCATAAGAGCTTGTATATGTATCAGGAAAAATATTAAAATGGTGAATTTTCTTCTTTTCATTTTAAACAAAATTTGGTGTACAGGGACTTTGGTCTAATTTTTGAGCAACTTTAAAAATTTGTAAAAATCCAAACTTGATTGAAATTAGCTCAAAGTTGATACACAGCATAAGGACATGCATAAAAAAAAGCGCGGAATAAACAACAACATTATTTGTTAAGAATAAATTAATAAAAACTATTATTAGGTGAACTAATAGTTTACATGTACTTACTCTTGAGGTGGAAACTGAAGTTGCTGCTCAGATGCTTTTTGAAAAAGAAGCTGGACCTGACACACAAACTCACTTGGCAGTGACAGGTCAGTTTCAGACTCCAGAGAAGCAATGTTACTTGTAATGGGAATTGGAATGAAATCTTGATGACTTCTGTGATAAGAAAGAAACAGAGAGAGAAAGAGAGAGAGAGAGAGAGAGAGAGAGAGAGAGAGAGAGAGAGAGAGAGAGAGAGAGAGAGAGAGAGAGAGAGAGAGAAGAGATAACAAAGTCTAAAGTGTAAACTTTTAATTGAGAGAGAAGTAATGAAGTGTTTTTAAAGTTTAAACTTTAAGAAGCAATATTCTCTAGGACTGAATCAACAAGGGATTGGGTTCAAGCAATAGCTTTAGCTGTACAAGGACTTACTTCATACTCAGGCATTTCCCATTGCTAAGAACAGCAAGAACAGCCTCTCCTAGCAATCCATCAGAAACCATTATAGTATCGTGAATACTAAAAAACATAACATACATGTAGATCAATATGGGGCAAGAGTTGATGTATAGAAAATTGGAGAAGTAAAGACTAAGAATATAAGAGACATGACTAAGTAAAACAACAGCAGACTGGTAGTTATAATGGCAGGAAAATATAATGTATTTAAATGTATGGCTGAATATTGAACTCCACAAGTAATAATAATAATAATATATATGTAAATATTAGGTGCCATTATTTAATTAATAACTAGGTGAATGTAAACATTGAAGGGGCGAGCATGAGCCATCGGATGACATTTAAAAAAATTTCAAACAATAAAAATAAAATAAAATGCATATTCTAATTGCTCTTAGTCTAATGAGAAAGAAAAACTGTTCTCTTATTCATTGGCTAAAAAGAAATATTGAAATGAGACAGTAGGAGGGCGTGGTCATAATGAACAAGATCTAAGATGGCGGTGTTTAAACAAGACAAACTTCCAAGTTTTCTAAAAGCTAGATAAGAGAGAGGAGCTATTTCAAGCATCTCTAAAGGCTATTTCAAGCATCTCTAAAGGCTATTCCATCAGCTCTGCAAAGTCTGAAAACTTAAGTAAACCCTATAAGATTAATTTTGGTGAGCTATAGTGCTTGTGCAAGTTTTTGTTCATTATTAAGTGTCTTTGTTTTAGCCACACCTCAGCTGAATTTACCAAAAGGATGGGCCACTTTTCTGTTCTAATATTGATCCATATCCTTTTGATATTAAGACCAGTAGAAGGCGAGAATAATGATGGACACTGCTATGATCATGATGAATCATCGTGTTCAAAGAAAGGTAGCTTGAAGAAGGAGGAGACAGCCGTCAATACTGGAGGTTTCAGTTTTTGGGGTGCATTTAAAAAAGTTGGTAGAGCAGCAATAAATAAAGTACATGATTTTTCGATGGAAGTAGCAAACAATATTGGTGAAATTTTAAGAACTGTAATTAATGAAGAGGCACTGAATGCTACAATAAGTGCTGGTAAAGATGCTCTTAGTCAGATCTTTGACTCAAGTGAGTGCCATGTATTCATTATAGACTAGTGCTTACTTGTTTATATACTTACGGGTTTATTTCTAGTCTCTCTGAGGTTTGGTGTGTGTGGCATTTGAATAACACTTTTAATTTTTACTATAATATACCGTATATCCTCAAATTAAAGCCGGGTGCAAATAAATACCAGATTAGCAATAAAATGAGCTTACAAGTAGATGCCTTGTAGATACTTGGTTAAGCTTCCTGAAATCACTTGCATGAGGTCCCGAGTTTGAATCCTGCTGTTGGCTCAATTTTTATCACTTTTTTCGAGGTCCAAATGTCATTTTAAGAAATAGACGCCTGGGCTTTTATTTGAGGATCTACGGTAATTGTTATTAGAAAGCTTGCTGAAAGTCGTTCAGTTTTTTGAGCTGTAAACTCCACAAATCGTTCCAAAAACTGAAAAAATGGTAAATTTACACCTTTTCCCCATTAAAGTTCGAGGGGGTGTCAAAGGAACAGTCAGGTTGATATTAAGGGATCAAGACAGTCTGTAGCAGACGTCAAGACATGTACTGTATATTTTCTGTATATCCTTGATCATGCAGATCTATGAATTTTTAATTAGCTGTACAAGCATATGGGATCATCAAAATAAAGCATCAAGGGCAATTAAGTCTGTAGATCAAGGTGTCAAAGGTCTTTTAATCCAGATCAAAACATTTAATCGCGGTATATACAAGTGAAACCCCCTTGAAGGCTGTACAAAGTATACCTCTATCTAGAATAAAATTTCCATTTACTGTATCCCAATGAATATCATACAATGTATGTCATATTCACATATACTTTAGAGATTTGTATAGTGGGAACCTGGAATTCCCCCCCCCCAATAGTCATGGTAATTTAATAAGTGTTAAAACTTGCTGTAATTGACTGATGTTTATTTCAAAAAGAACACAATTGAAATTATGTGTAATATAAAATCAACCTGCTCTCATAAAATCAACTTTTGTTTGATTAGCGCAATATTACAAAATAAAAATTTATCTTTAATTTTTGTTGTGACCCCCCCTACAAAAAAT
This sequence comes from Amphimedon queenslandica, assembly GCF_000090795.2. Lineage (NCBI taxonomy): Eukaryota > Metazoa > Porifera > Demospongiae > Haplosclerida > Niphatidae > Amphimedon > Amphimedon queenslandica. Next base: position 140,940 of record NW_003546413.1, on the reverse strand, counting down.
CCTCTATAAATCCCTTGACTTAGTTGATAAGTTGATATACGCCATGTACATGTAGGATACAGCAGGTATTTTTGGAACTGTTGAAATTAATTTCAATCCTTTCCATGACCAAAAATTTACGACAGTCATTATCCATAATTTTTTAAAATTTAGATCCTGAGAAAATACCACCTGTTATTTTGCCAATATCCTTATGCACCACATTGTAGGTAGTAAAATTGCAAGCAATGATAACTTTTTCATTTTTTAGATAACACAGTAACTGCAGTTGGCTCAAAAGTTTTATCAGTCTCAATACTAGTTGGAGTTATGTTCATAAATTATTTTCTGATACATTATTTTTCATTGCTTAGTTTATTAACATTAGATGCTGGCATAGCACTACTTCATGGAATATTTGGGCCACTCCAAATAATTATCTGGTTTATTACTGGCTGCAGTCTTATATCCCAAGGACTATTGTATACTCTCTATTATCCTCAATTTTCAGCTACATTGCTCATACTTTTATTTATATTCAGTTGCTGTTGTTGGCCGTATTTGAGACGCCAGTCGAGGTATCTCAGGAACTCATCAGACACTGTATTTGTGATTGAAGCTCAACTAGAGAGGCTGGAGGCTCATCTTGCACAGAGGAAGGAAAGAGATAAAGAAATAAAAGCTCAACTTGATAGAATAGAGGGAATATTAGAGAAAGACAGTCCTTAAACCACTTTATTGTAGTAAAGTTTTATTCTACATGTACATTAAATTTTTAACTTTCAACCACATTGTGTCATGTGGACAGCTTCTTTACTTAAATTAAGCCACTTTACTTAAATTGTTAAATTAAAAATTAAATTAAATTTCATTTACTTTGATATCTATGCCATAGATAATTAACACTACGTAACTGGATAGGAAGATTATATACGGTACTGTATACCAATGAATGATGTCATCACACATTATAAGCTTTTTGTCCAATAAAATCAGTAGTTGTAATAGGAGCTGAAACAATTTTGTGGCTGGCTCTTATGAGTGCTCAAAGGCTTGTTTTGTTATTTTAAGTATCAGACAAAGGAGAATTATTGTGCGATTGCTTGATAAGTTGTTCTGAAGATGGGTAGCCTTTAGAGGCAGGGTCAAGCTACCTTAAGAAGTTAAGAGATGCTTTGGGTAGCTCCAAACACCACCTAAAGTATCTCTTTTCAACGTCACTATCTTGTTCATTGTTCATTGTGACCACACCCTCCTACTGTTCAATTTCAATATTTCTTTTTGCATTTTATTAGAGGAGGCATTTCCAGCCAATTTTATAATTAGACGGCATACGGAATACATATCACAAGCCGTGGGGACTGGATTTAGAGGGGCTTCACTCATGCTCAACCCAATTATACTTACTGCACAGGTATGCCTTTATTCTCCTCTTTTTCTAGTCTACACAGTTGCACCAGGTTGCATGAGGGGGTAGCAGTGAATGATGGAGCTAAAATAACAATTAATCAATTAACAGGATTTCCCTTAAAATAGTAATGTTCAATACATACATGTACATTGCAGTTTCATAAAATCACCCTCCCATTTTTACTACAGTACATTTTGTGATACATAAAAATGTCATTGTGCTATGTAGAAAGTTTTAAGTAATTCCAACCAATTTTTTGAGTTACAGCCTTTTTAAAAAATAGCAAATTTTAAGAAAAGGCATCAACTATTATAGTACATGCTTTCCCCATCCCCCCCCCCAAAAAAAATTGGCTTCAAAATTACCCCAAATTTTTATTACATTCTTTTGATACATATACACCTCCTTATACTGTGTAGATAAAAAAATTTGAGATGATTTTGAACCCAATTTTTGGAAAAAAACAAACTAATAATAGCCTTGAGTATTTTTCTAAATTTTGGTGCTTTTAAAAATTGCCTTAACATAAAAAATTGAAGTTGGAAATCAGTTCAAACTTTCTACACAGCATAAGGGCATCAATATGTATCAGAAAGTGTAATAAAATTTGGGGTGATTTTGGAGCCATTTTTTGGAAAAAAACATGGGCTATAGCCTTGGGTATTTTTCAGAATTTTAGCATTTTCTTAAAATGGCCATAACTTGAAAAATTGAAGTCGGAATCAGCTCAAACTTGCTACACAGCATAAGGACATCAATATGCATCAGAAAATTTAATAAAAAATTTAGGTGATTTTGGAGCCATTTTTTGGAAAAAATTCAAGGCTATATATCCTTGGGTATTTTGACAAGATGCAATATGCCAAAATCCTGTGGAAAACCTTAAATGAAAAATTTTATCAGGATTTAAATTTGTAAATGTCCTAAAAATTTGTAAGCTTAATTGTAAAAAGTTTCAATATCTGGCCAACCTCTACTTCATTAAATTGATAAAATCCACAAAATTTACAACCCTTGAAAATTTTTGTACTGTACTACCAATTTTAAAAGCTAGTTAAAAATTTTGTGAAATAGCAAATAATGTAGGATAATTTTTTAGTAAATTAGTAATTAATACTTTATTTCTGTTAATTAAAGTACTCCAGTTAAGTAAGTAATAAAAATATACAATGTACATGTAACCATGCATGTCATCCAGTAACAGTGATGTACATGTAATTGCTTACCATCAGGAGTAAAGTTTTCCAAATTACCAATCCATGGTAAGTGCACATAATAGATACTAGTCATAGTCTGAATTGAATAATTATTACGAGCTACAGGATCTAAAAAAGACATAAATAATCCTTTAATGAAATTATTATTCAAACTGAAATTAATTAATAACATAAATTAATAATATCAACTACCTTTTATTAGTTTTATAACACTGCAGTCATCAGTGTCAGCTATTGATATTATCTCTATTACACTCAGTATCGCTTCATCTACTTCATCACTCTATGGGAGAAAGAGCAGAGAGTGTACTCTATAGCACCAGATTTTCCTCAGTCAATTAATATTTCATCAATTTCATCAGGGTTTTTTGTTTGATGAAATATCTATGTGGCTTTCACATTCTACATGCATATAGTATGTAAATCATAGTGAATCATTAATTTAATTAAAATACTATGATAAAATTTTCCCAAGCAAAAATTTAGTGCTATACAGTAAAAACTAGAGAACAAATGCAGATGTACAGTATGTATATATGTACACTTGTACAGGTAGATGTATATGCAAGAGAGAGAAAAACATGTAATATGGGCCTCACTTCTTGTATAAAAATACAGTGAAGAATAGTTCCATTACTACTAGCAACTACCAATACAGGTGGCTGGGTGGGCAGGAGGAGCAAACCACGTCCATTCCCATTATAGTTGTCCTCATTAAACGGGTACATTGGTACAGGTGGTGATATGAGAGCTCCTTCTCTTAGTTGAATGGACTGGATATCAAGTTGATCTTGTAACAAGAATGCTATACCATCAGATAGTGAAAACCCTATCATCCCTCCTTCTTCCTGGAGTGTGACACAGTGCTGGCCGCTTGATGGTTTATTTGAAATGTTCAGTATTAGTCTTGGAACGCTGGGCTCTGAAATTGAGAAAAATCTCAACATTTCGTCATTTGTCAAAATAGCAATTATCCCATCTTCTTCTTGAGACCATTCAACTTGTATAACTTCAAGTCTGTGTGCTCTTATTATAGTATCACCAACTGATACTGTGCGACACTCTGTCTCCTCTACTCCACTGTTAAACTCTCCGTGTGGCCCTCTTGATCTCCGTAGCTCCATGATGTAGACATACTGGGGTCCAGCTATGCAAATGTGCTGTCCAGTAGGAGAGGGTGTAAGTGAGTGCGGGTGTGTTGCTGGAGTTATGGTTGGGTTAAGTTTCTAAAGATGTAAAGTAATAAAATGATAAATAAATGTAAATAGAACTTTTGAATAACTTTGGGAAAAATTGAGAAATTTTTTTTCATTGCATAGAAGAGAGTATAAACTTCTTCGATACAAAAGTTTTTGCTAAAGATAAATTTCACTAACAGAGGTTCCACTGTATTATCATTACTATTATTATTATTATTTTATATTATCATGCTGTTTTTAGACTAACATGGTAAGGACAATAATACACTAAACTATAATTCATTTCCTCTTACTTGATATACTTCAGTTGGTCCTTCATTAATCTCGCTCTGAGTGTCTGCATTGAGTTTCTTAAGGTTTGTAGTACGGAGGCAATATCCCTCGGGGTCCCACACGAACAAATCCCCCCTGGTCTCACATAGGAGGTACTGACTATCAGGGCTGTCCTTAAAGTCCTCAAATAAAGGATGATCGGGTAATGCAGTGACCCAGGATTTGCCTTCAAGCCAATCACCTGTACTGGCAATGGACATGATGGGCGGGCATTAAATAGAGTGAAATAAAAGGCGTGGCTAATTAAAATTAATTAATAAGCCCCACCTAGATTTGCAGCAAAAGAATAATTTTTTTTGTGCAGCAAAAATTATGTTAAAAATGTAAAAATAGGACTAATATATGTAACAATCAGCTTAAGGGATTTAAACTATATTTAGGTACTACTATGTTTTTTATGTCCAGCATTTGAATTTAAAGAATGCTTGTAGATCAGGATCATCTACTGACTTCCCATGCACTCCAGCATAGACTTGCTTTAGCATTGCTGTCTTAAACTTTGCCTCCAGTGTGCTCACATGTCTATCCAATACACCAATGCCTAGTGCCCGTCCCATTGCTATCATACTACTGGCCAGTCTAGGGTCATCATACAAGGTTCCTTTCATTAGGATGCGTACTATTTCTCCGTGCAAGTATGCATCATCAAAAGATGGCGGATCAGAGAATGGGAATTTGTTGTATACATCAACAGCTTTGATAGGCTCTGCTTTGGACAGCAAGTCACCTAGCTCAATGTACGCATCATGAATGTGACCAGCCATTTTGATGACCTCTTCGTATAAAGAGACACATTCCTCTTTGGGGCAGTCCTGCTTTGCTAGAGACCGTGCCAGCCCTAGTCTAGGTATGTATGTCACTTCATTCAGTATAGCTGGTTTGCTTGGTTGGTTCTCAGCTACTGTTTCTGTAGGTTTAGCTTCACTGCTAGTTGGTTTATCAGTAGGCTGCTTACTAGCACCTGCACTAGCAGTGGGAGCAGTTGCCTTCTGTGGTTGTTTCTGTCCACTCTTAAGGTCCCCCAGTGTAGCAACAGTTTTACCTCTCCCTGCAGGAGCCCCAGGGCCAGTAGTCTTAGCAGCAGAAGGTGCAGTCCCTCTTCCTCTACCAGCAACAGGAGCACCAGCTGGCTTGACTGGTTGACGTCCTTTAGCTGGAGCAGGGACTGGTTTTGATGCTCCTGGTTTAACTGCTTGAGGTTTAGTAGCTGCTGGAGTTGCTTTAGTACCAGTTGAGCTTTTGGACTGCTGTACCCCTCCTTTACTAGCTGCTGCTGCTCCTCCTCCCCCTCCTCCTCCTCCTGTTGCTGCTGGTTGAGCTGGTGTGGTTCTCTTCTTCCACCAGTTCTGTTCTGTTATCTGTGATGGAGGATCTTTGCTATTGGCATCTTTGCCCTCACAGGCTAGAGCAGCTCTGAATGTCTTCTCTGCTAATTTTAGCCAATCATTAGCACTCGTTGCCTCAAATTGCTGTAGCTGTCCATTCCCAAGATGACAAAGAGCCATTGTATTACTGGGCTGAAGAACAACTCCATTCTCAAAAACCTAAAACAAAAAGTACAAATGAAAGTATCAGTTGGAAAAGAAGAAAAAGGTAGCATAGTGTACAGCTGCTACATACATTTATTGTGTATGATTTAAGATATGACTCTGGGGTATTTTCTTGAAGAATATCAATGCTTACTTTCATTTGTAACTCTCTCAGTTGTTCATTGGGTGCCAACTGACAATGAGATATTAAAGCTGACAACTGTTGGCACAGCGTACTGGCTTGAGATGATTTCTCTTTCAGTGATTTCTCCAGTAGGGCAGCACGTCCTCTAAGCATGATCCATAATAACTGTTTGATAGTTGATCCTTTCTGCAGACCAGGAGTGGCTGAGAATAACTGACTAGCAAGGACTAAACAAGATGAAGAGCTCAGAAAACCCTGGCCACCTAGATTAGCTAATGTTAAAAGACTCTCACCCTATGATTTAAAATGTATTATAAATGAACTATTTTATGTTCTTCTTACTATCAAAGTATTTGATGGTCTCCAAAAGTTACTGCCATGAAGAAATGCCTGTGAATCATTGGTTACCCCTGTAGCTTCATTCTCTCTTTGCTGCAGATAGCTTGTTAGGCCATGAGACAATAAGACTTTAGCATTTGAAGCTGAGGAAGATGACAGAGCAAGTCCCAAACATAGAATGGTTTCTGTGTGTGTTGGTTTTATTGAAGAAGCAGCTTTGAGACATTTTATTGCTGTTTCTGTTTCACCGAGTAGAAGAGAGAGACGTCCCAAGTGATAGCAAGAGATGTGGTCAGTAGGATCAACACTTACAGCATGTTCAAATTTTACTTTAGCTCTGAACAATGGACTCTCAGAATCAACAGAGTACGAACCTTTACTGGCCTAATGAAGAAATAAATTAATTGTAATACTACTATATGTATGTGCAGTTGTCTTTGGTACATATACATAGTTTTGAATGGAAAAATTAGGCAAACAAATATTATTGATTGCTGCATTTTAATTTAGAAATTTTATTATTGACCGTGTATGCATACTTGTAAAGCTTTCTTTGATTTCCACTGATACAAAGATTGTACATGCTCAGAGCGATGGGTCTGTCCTGCTTCTTTCAGTGAGATGTATTCAGCTTCAACTGCTTTCAACTGGAGTGCCAGACTGGCTGAGGCTCCTACTCCATGCAACTCACAAATAGCAAGAAACTCTTCTTCTTTTGATGTCCGTTCAGCATCACTTTCACTATCATCTTCAGCCTAAAATTATTATTAATAATTACACAGTAATACATATATTTGAGGCCACTTACAGTTACTGCTTTGTGTCCATAAAGATCTTCTGTATAAAATAATTCTTCCATTACCAGTCCAAGTCCAATGTGTCCCTTTGTACTTTTTGGTTTAACATTAATTGCAGTAGCATAGCAAGAAGCAATACTGGACAACAGCTCGAGTATATCAGCAGAACTTGACTGAGCTATAATACAAAATAAATTACAACATTAAAATTTTAAAATAGTGTAAATAAGATTCACCTAGTGCTGTTTGGTACTGTGATTCAAGCTCAGTAGCCTTTTTCAGAAGTATTTCAAAATCATTGGGCAACGAGACATTGATATATCTCTTTTGCCAGCCAGAAATGTTAACCTACATTGGTATTAAATGTATACGTGATAAGACAGAATAAATGTACATGTACATGTAAAATGGATTCGTACTTCAACTTTGGAAAGAGTCTCTGATATTTTTGAAGAACAGCTCAAACCTTTGTGAACATCAAGCAGTCCAGTTGGTACCTTCTTACCACAATCAGCACAAGAATCACTTGACTGTATCAAATAAGCAAATTAGTTATTTTAATTACAGGTACATAATAATGTGATTTTAACCCTGCATGTGCAAATGCACGAATTACATGTAACTAATTATAATGAAATACATTGTAACGCATAATATTCTTACTTCCTCTCCTTTCTTTTGCTGGGCTACCAGTGATGCTATCTCACCAACCAATCCCTCAGCTTTTCCACAAGGAGTAAGGCAAGTTGCTTTTTGACCTGCCAGCTCTGCATCAAGAGATTTATTAATCACCAACCAGCCTTCACCCAGGGCACTACCAGTGAGAGGATTAGCTTTATTAATACGAGACAGCTCAAGCAGACACTTTTGACAATAAGGGGCATCAGATCCATTAACATTGCATGGACAGTGAAGAATAGATGCACATACTGTGCAGGTATATTTAGGAGATGGCTCGATTAAGTTAATGACATAAGGGCACTGTAATCTGATGGCATTAATTGTATAAACAGTATTTGTAGCACCGCTGGGTGATGTAACAGATACTTCGATAACTGTTAGGCCTGGAGAGAGGGTAATGGAGGATAGTGGAGCCCCACCTACAAGACTGGTTTTCATGCCCGGATCCTCTGTCTTTGTGCGCAAGGAGAGAGTAGTGAGGTTTGAAGGAAGATCACAGTAATAAGTGAGGACTGAAGGAGAGAAAGATGGCTGAAGCTTTCCAGCAGAGACTTCTAGGACAGAGAGACAGGCATCACTAGATGATAATCTTTTAATGGATATGGAATAGGTTTTAGTGGTCTGACCATCTTCAGCCGTTACAACTACTTCTATGTTAGCCGTAGTACCTTCTACTAGTTTAACTGTCTTACTAGTGGCGTCACCCTTTAAAAGATAAATGGGTTTAAAAGGCGATAGATCTAATGCTTGATCAGTTTACCTTTATCATGCATGAGGCGCCGCCATCGCTAGTAAGAGTGGTGAGTTTTATCTCCTCTACGTTGCTGGCTACAGTCACAGTGTATTCTGTTACTTTGGCGTGGAACTTTGGTACCAGTCGCCCTGGAGCGACCTTGAGCTTCTCTAGGTCAGCATTGTCCATTGTGGACAAATGTTGTTGTCATGGCAACGAGATTATGATCAATAAAAATAATTATTATCCAATAATGTTATTAGTTGTGTACAGCTCTGATGTGTCTTGTGAGAATGGAACTTTGAGTGAATGATTTATCACAGTATTTACAGTGATAAGGTTTTTCTCCAGTATGAATTCTAATGTGAGTATTGAGGTGACCACTTGTAGTAAATGATGCGTCACAGTATTTACAGTGATAAGGTTTCTCTCCAGTATGAGTTCTAATGTGAGTATTGAGGGTGCCACTCTCAGTAAATGATGCATCACAGTATTCACAGTGATAAGGTTTCTCTCCAGTATGAATTCTAATGTGTCTATTGAGGTCACCACTTGTAGTAAATGATGCGTCACAGTATTCACAGTGATATGGTTTTTCTCCAGTATGAGTTCTAATATGTCTATCGAGGTTGTCCCTTATAGTAAATGATTTATCACAGTATTGACAGTGATATGTTTCTCCAGTATGAATTCTAATGTGAGTATTGAGGCTACCCCTCTGAGTAAATGATTTATTACAATACTCACAGTGAAATCTTCTTTGACAATCAGCTTTACGTCTACGTTTTGCACCATCCCGGTATCGTTCCTCATTGTTTGTTACATTCTCTTCAATTTTAACAAATCGAATTTTAGTTTCCGTTTTGACCTCCTCATGTTTTCTAATGTGATCCTGAAGTTTGTGTAGAGCATAAAAGCTTTCCTGACATCTACCGCAAGTAAATATCTGAGGGTTAGCTTTGAAGCAGTCCTTATTGGACTGCAAATGAGTCTTAAAGTTTGACTTTGACTTGAATCTATTACTGCATCTTTTACAGATAAACAACCCATAATCTAAAAGTGTAAATTTTGTTATAAGATGTACATGATATACTGTATAGCGAGAACTTTTGGAGGGAGTTAAATTTGGTGAATTGCTAAATTTTGATGATTAGAAAATATCAATTTGGTGAATTCGTGGGCATGTACCATTGGGCATGCATATAATGGCTCAAAATGGTGGGCTTTATTTTGGCAAATGGTAATATGCCAAATTTGCCAAATTTAAACCCCTCCAAAATTTCCTGCTATATGGTACATGTAGTAGTAAGTGGGTAGGTTAATACCTTAAGGTTACTTTTAAATACGGGTACTATTAATTGCAAATTTTGCGTTTGGGTTAAAATCGCAATTATTAATACGTGCAATTATTAATAATGACATCATGATGCCATATAACTCTTAGTAATGATTACTTAATGGTAATTTTTAATACCAGCAAAATCTCCTCGTGCTAAAATCACAAAATTTAGTACCCGTAATTAAAGTCACTCTAAGGTACACTAATTGCAGGCTAAATTATTGGAGTGAAAGTATGCATAACAGTTTTGAAATGAAGCCAATGTTGTATAATCTAATACATGACTACATACATGTACATGTATAAAATTCCTAAGTTCAATTTTTCAACTTACTATTAACAGTGGTTTCTATTCCAAGGTCTTTAGCATACTGGTCTCCATACCACACAAACAGCTCAGTTCCAGGGCAGATATCTTTAAAAGTCCGGTAGTATATTTCCCCGTGATACTGGAATGCAACTAAATTTTGTTCTTCCTCATTTCTAGCACAATTAATGTAGCGCATCCAGTTGCTCTCACTCTCCACTTGACCGTCAATATAATAAGATTCATTTGGCTTCTTTATCTGCAAATAAAGATCTTTAAGTCACTATTACTACTAAAAAATGTGAAGGATTAAGAGTACCACCACTCCACCACTCATATACATGTACATGTACATGTACAATTAGGTGTGGCAATTAAAACTTGTTGTTAATAATTCTTACCTCCCACATATAGCTTGTGTCATCATCTTCATCGATATCTTCATAATAAACCTTCTGCCCTTTGTACGGTCCAAATTTTACCCCATTAGGAATAAGCTCAGTGGCAAAAACCCCAAGACCAGCTTTAGGGATCTTTGACTCTTTCACAGTGAGTTCTCTCGGCACTGGAACACTAGTATACTGAAGTGATGCTGTATTGTAGCCACTGGAAGGATCAAGAGTGGCCAGTGGACCATGTACTGGGCAGTCTCCATGGTGTATCTTCTGGCAATCTTCACAAACTATAAATAAAATTTAAAGGACATAGCATTTTAATCAAAAATGTAATAAAATTTAATTATTGCATGACTATCAATTCATTAGTAACATTAATTATTGATTAATTGCAAGCATGAACAGGTTTGTTTCGATATCACTTACACAAATATTCATCTTCATCAGACAATTCTTCTTCTGTATATATTTTCTTAGCAGTGGATCTTTTTGGATATCGTCTTTTCTCTGTCCTCAATACATCACTATAATTAAAAAATCACCAGCATACAATAGTGAAATAGAGAGTTTCAATATACATGTACATGTATATGACATGTAACTGCCGTTGCTCTTGCCACTATGGTAAGGGTGTGGCTAACATTGTGCAGCTAGCTTGTATCACTCATGCTACAATAGAATACACATTAACTACATGCATCTACATTGTACACAGCTACAAAATTTTGTCTGTCCACATGTATTACAAAATAGTACTCAAAAATAGTACTTACATTTGATTTAATTCAAATCCTCCAAAATCTGACTCTTCACTGTCTGACTCTCCCATCCCTTCATAAAACAGACTGTAATCTTTTTCATAGATACACTTCAATGCTTCAGCTTCCTCTTTCAATACTTCTTCTAAATGAAAACCTTCAAAATCAATCTTTTGATCATCATCAGACTGCAGCCACTCTGGTAAGGCAGATACTGGTACTTTAACAGGTAACGGTTGCTGCGATGACTTTTTGCACCTCCTTCCAGGTAGTACAGACTTTCTGTTAATAAGAGCAGTAGTGACTTTCTCATCCTACAGCAATGATGTAAAAACATGGTCAGTATAAGACAATTTCTGCATATTAAAAAACATGTAAGTACATAATAGTGGTCATATTACATTTTACGTCCACACATGATATGGCATTAATGATAAATGTATGTATAAACAAATTGCCTACAGTAAGCAGCAAATAGTTATAACACTAGCTGCTGAAAACTATCCAGTAGTACAGTACCATGCCAGCATCATATGTTCCGTTGTACATGCACATGTACTTGTCAGACTTACGGCTTGTAAAACAATTTTAGCAAGTGGTTTTCTTTCTTCTGGTTTCAATACAGTAACTAAAGAAGGAAAATGAAATAAAGACATGATGCATGGACACTGAGCTGATACATGAACATCAAATACCTTTTTGTCTCGAAAATGGCTTTGGTTCCTCTGGTAGACCTGGCAACCATTCATCCTCACTGTCACTATCATCTTTTCTCTTTCTCCTCTTATTCGGTCTCTTTCTCTCAGTCTTCTGTGTGCCGGATAGCAGTCCTGTGAAATATATAATAGGCTCAATTTAATTGACTTTGCTTTCTATTACCTAAGCCTCTCAAAATTTCATTATTTTCTTTGATATTGGCAAGTCGTTTCTTTTCATATTCACTTAATCCAGACATTTTTCAGACAGATGAACTTCAACCCGAGTTTACTTCTTTCAGACCAGCTGATTTGAGTGATTTCAAGCCCGCGTTAAGTAAACAAAATAATTATTGGGCCCGGCCCCTCAAAAATAATTAATTAATGTGACAGAGATTCAATAATAAAAATTAATCATCTTCTGTTATTACAGTAGGCTGAGATAACTTTGCTTTCTTCCTAGCCAGGTAGCGTTCTTTAGCAGACAAGGCAGATTCCTCATTAGTTCTTTTTGCAAAAATACGCTTTCGTCTTTCTTTAATAGTCTCTGGTGAGGTTCTGGTACAGTTGGAATAGGAGGTGAATCTTCTTTTGCTTCTTGTCTCTCTTCCTCATCAAGTTCATCAGTTTCTTTCTCTGATGGACTTCCCTCATTACCAGATCCTTCATCATTATTGCCACTTTCATCATCTTCACTACCAGCTTCATCTAAAGGTTCATTATCTTCACTACCACTGGGCTTGCTCTAAGTAAAGGCTCATTATCATTCTGTTGGGTTGTCTTCTTTCTCTCTACCTTATTCTTGTTCCTCAGTGGTAGATGATGGAGCACCAGTTGGTTGTCTTTCTCTCTAACACGTTTCGATAGAATCAACTCAAATTGGTTTTCTTTGTGACACTGATTTGAGCACTGATTAATTCTAAAAAATGACAAAATAAATAAATGAAGCAAAGCAACACACTATACTCTTAGTCTATAAATATTAAAAATTAAAAAAAGTATTTGTTAATCACCAATTTAACTAGGTTCAAAATATTTCATGAACAAAATTTACTACACGCGAAAAAGATTTCACGAATTTTACATTTGAAAAATTTAGTCACATCTTCTGAACATAATTACACAAAAATATTAAACTTCATATTTCATCAAAAACCACCAAGCCTACAATTTTAATTCCACATGCCAATGTATGATTCATTGCAATGCTTGTACATATACAACAGGGGTTTCCCACAAAGCATGCTAAGTGAATTGGCTCATTTCTTAAAATGCTCATGACTCGAAAATTATTTGTTGGAAACAGCTTAAACTTTCTACATAGCATAAGGACATCAATATTTATCAGAAAATGTAATAAAAATTTGGAGCAATTTTGGAACCATTTTTTGAAAAAACCACGGGCTACAGTACAGAGACTTTTTCAAAACTTTGGCGTATTCATAAAATGGTCGTAATTCAAAAAACTGAAGTCAGAAACAGCTCAAACTTTCTACACAGCATAAGAACATAAATATGCATCAGAAAATGTAATAAAAATTTTGGAGCCAATTTTTGGAAAAAACCATGGACTATATAGCCTTGGGTATTTTTCAGAATTTTGCCGTTTTCTTTAAATAGACATAACTTTAAAAAATTGAAGTCAGAATCAGCTCAAACTTGCTACACAGCATAAGGACATCAATATGTATTAGAAAATGTAATAAAAATTGGGGGCAAATTCAGAGCCATTTTTTGGAAAAAACCATGTCTCTCTCTAATAATTTCAAAAAAAAATTTTATTAAAAAAATAGGCTATATATAGTCCATGCTTTTTTCTGAAATTTTGCTACTTTTTCAAAATGGCCATAACTCAAAAAATTAAAGTCGGAAACAGCTCAAACTTTCTACACAGCATAAGAACATAAATATGTATCAGAAAATGTAATAAAAATTTTGGGTGATTTTGGAGCCATTTCTTGGATGCTTTTCAGAATTTTGCCATTTTCTTAAGATGGCCATAATTTAAAAAATTGAAGTCAGAATTACTTCCAACTTGCTACACAGCATAAGGACATCAATATGTATCAGAAAATGTAATAAAAATTGGGGGCAAATTTAGAGCCATTTTTTGGAAAAAACCATGAGCTATAGTCCATGCTTTTTTCTGAAATTTTGCTACTTTTTCAAAATGGCCATAACTCGAAAAATTAAAGTCGGAATCACCTCAAACTTTCTACATAGCATAAGGGCATCAATATGTATCAGAAAATGTAATAAAAATTTGGAGTGATTTTGGAGCCATTTTTTGGAAAAAACCATGGGCTATAGTACAGAGATTCTTTCAAAATTTTGGCGTATTCTTAAAATGGTCATAACTCAAAAAATTGAAGTCAGAAACAGCTCAAACTTTCTACACAGCATAAAAACATCAATATGCATCAGAAAATGTAATAAAAATTTTGGGTAATTTTGGAAAAAACCATGGGCTATAGTCCATGCTTTTTTCTGAAATTTTGCTACTTTTTAAAAATGGCCATAACTTGAAAAATTGAAGTCGGAATCACCTTAAACTTTCTACATAGCATAAGGACATCAATATGTATCAAAAAATGGCTGGACCACTTGATGATGCCATATCTATGACAAATATTAAACTGGAATTCTGTGGAGTGTAGTGTACTCTAGTTGATGGAGTGAGTCTATCAGTATTACTCCATAGTACAGTTAGTGGACCATCTCGTTCAACTGTAGTGCCTTCATCTTGCTCTCCTTCCTACAATAATAATAATAAATTAAATTTTAATCAACCCTCAATCCAAATTTAAACAAATTTAAAATTACAATTCTCCTATTTAGATTCTAAACCTGTACCAGACCCCTATAAAGATAATCCCAAGCCCCTTAGGCTACAAACTAAGCCCCAGTCCCAGAAAAATGTTAAAAGTAATTACACTGCGTCCAGTAGTCAGCCATTGTGAACTGTTATTAAATTTCTTACTAAAAAGAAAGAAAAATATGAGCATGTAGATAAAGACTAGAGAAATCTTACCCCAGAAGAATGATTGAAGAGCATAGAAATGTTAAAGAACTGTAGCCCCACCTATTTTAAATGGCGCTTCACACTCAAGTCACCCACGTGCTACCACGTGGGTCAATTCGTTTGCCTACGCCTATTTGCAAAATCAGCATACCGGTAATCTGGAAAGAAAACAAATGGCATTTGAAACAAGTACTTCTAAAAGCAAGTACCGTACTATGAAGTTACTACTTCACTGTTAATCATTGCTATAGATCAACCGAGTAGAAGAACTGGTCACCGAACTGTATTAGTAGGTGATTCACTGTACCTGTGGGCTGGTAATCAGGTCGGTTTACCTGAAGTACATGATAGTGAAAAGAAGAGAAGGATCACTAGTAATATACAGCACTTTACTCCTTCAACTGGTGAATGGATCACTAAAGATACTACTGGTACTCCTCCATTAGGAATTTTGGGTTACTGCTGTACTGCAATAAATGATCTATTGTACTATTTCGGGGGCTATTGTGGTCATGGTGACTGCTTTCACAATAGTATTACACAACTGGATAGCGTTAATCTTCAATGGAGAGAATTAGAACCAACTGATGCAACTAGACCAGTTATGAGGAGAGGTCATTGTGGAATGACATCATTTGAACATGATGGAGTACACCATTTACTAATGATAGGAGGAAAAGGATCTAAACCAGCTGTACAACTACCTCATTATAAATATATTATGTTACCTAGTGAAAGATGGCGTACTAATGAGCACTCAATATATAATATATCATCAAGTAAAGTTTTATTGTTTTTTTGAAATTATGTCAATAATTTTAATTTAGAAAAATGGAGTCATCCTTCAATCATTGGTCAGTGTATACCACCTGCTGGCGGCTTTATCATTGAAAAGATCAGCAACACTAGAGCTGTCCTGTTTGGTGGGATAGAGAATGTTGATAATACTCGTGATACTTATGCTAACAATATTTATGTATTAGAGATACACATATCAATTAGCACTGTGGTATGTGACTATGTGTACACACACACACATGCATGCACTTTTATGTCATTGTTAATGAGTGTGGTTATTTTATTTATTAGTTCTGGCAGAGTATAAAGAAACCTGAAGCAATAGACCAATGGCCAGTGGGTAGATTCATGCATGCAGGTGCTATTATAACTGGATCAGACTGTCCTATGCTAGTGATAAGTGGTGGGTTGAATAAGAATAACGACATATTAGATGATTGTTGGATCTTTAAGATCACTCAATATTCCTGGATAAAAGTATGTACAGTAAAATACATGTAAATTATTAATTTATTTCTATTAACAGTTAGATGCACCTCATTCTGTTAGTAAAAGAAGGAGTCATTCTCTCTCAGTGTTCATTATGAGTCTTCATTGTGTCTGGATGATAACTGTTGGAGGATATGCTTACAACTTCGGTGGTATTAAGCAATTGAGCTTAATTGATGATATCAATGTAATGATAACTGAACTAGGTCAGTCTAGTAAATAAATTGCACATTTTAATTTTACATTCATGTGCAGCCTTGGCTGTAGCTAACCCTACATTATGAGTTAATAGTTAATCTCAGTATACATATACTATTATTTTTGCATCCATTAGTTGTCAACAGTAGAGGAGGGTGTCTTGTAGGTGATACATTTGATTCTAAAGGGATGACTAGCGAATACTACAAGAAGAAGTATCAGCACATAAGAGGAGTATGGTTGGAGCACTTGGAGGACTACCAGAAACTAAGAAAAGGAGATGCAGTCAATATTGAGCAAACCATACAAGCTCTTATGAAGAGTCTTAAAGAGAAGGAGAAAAAATTAACAGAAAAGGAGTTAGAAGCCGGAGATTTTCGCCAAAAAATGGAACAGAAGAAAAGAGAAGAAGCAGAGAAAGATCAAGAAATAATAAGATATTGTCATCAGCTACAAGAGAAGGATAGGGAGCTACAGGAAAAGGATAGGGAACTACTGGAGAAAGATAAGGAGCTAAAGGAGAAGGATAGGGAGCTACGTCAGTCTCAAGATGTAGTTCGTAGGTACCAGCAACAAGCAGAGCTTACTGATGATCACTGGGTTATTGATAAAGATGAGGTGACTTTGACAAAGGAGGAGCTAGGAAGAGGATCTTATGCTGTCGTTACAGTTGGTATCTTTAGAGGTTTAAGAGTTGCTGTCAAGTCACTTCATACTATCATCATCTCTGATTATAATCTAGGTATGTTCTCCAGGGAAATGAGTATAGCATCACGAGTACGTCATCCTAACCTGGTCCAGTTCATTGGTGCAACTAAAGTGGGTAATCCCCTCATCTTGACCGAGCTGATGAGTACTAGTCTTAATCAGGAGCTTCGCAGAAACCGATTAACCAATCAACAGATTCTCAGTATTGCTCAAGATGTAGCTTTAGGCCTCAACTACCTTCACCTGTTTAAGCCTCAGCCTATTATTCACAGAGATGTGAGCAGTCCTAACGTATTATTAAAGCCTTGCACTGGACCTGCTGGTTATGAAGCTAAAGTAGCAGATTATGGTACAGCTACAGTAGTGCAAGCTGAGAGTGCTGGTACTGCTTTTCCAGGCAATCTAGCATATGCTGCACCAGAAGCTCGTGATCCTGAGCAACACAGTCTAGCAATGGATGTCTACAGCTACTCTGTTCTCCTTATGGAAATGAATTTATGTTGTCTTCCAGAAAGGACAATTGAAGAGAGAGCACGACAATCTGGTAGTGTCTCCTGGTCTGATATGAAGTCTCTTATACAAAGAGGACTTGACAATAACCATAGAAACCGTCCTACTATGGTTCAAGTAATGGAGTTTTTGAAAAAGATTTGATTTTATATTTTTGATATTCCAATTGGTGGCTGCTTATAGTTTCAAAACTTGTATCTTGAGTTACTTGCTACATGCATGGCAAATTAAAATTCAGTCACGTTATAGATCTAGCTGTTTTCTAGCTGTTTTCAAGCCTGCATTATTAAGTAAACAATTTAATTATTGGGCCTGACCCCTCAAAAATTAATAAATTATGACAGACCTGACAAATGAAAATTATTTTTAATAATAAAATTAATCATCTTCTGTTATTACAGTAGGCTGAGATAACTTTACTTTCTTCCTAGCTAGGTAGTGTTCAGACAAGGCAGATTCCTCATTAGTTCTTTTTGCAAAAATACGCTTCCGTCTTTCTTCAATTGTCTCTGGTTGAGGTTCTGGTACAGTTGGAATTGGAGGTGAATCTTCTTCTTTACCAAGTACTTCATCTAGCTTAGCTTCTGCTTGGCCCAGTTGTTTGGGGAAGTATTTACAAAGTTGTCTTAATGCATCCCAGCTGACATCTTTGTTGGCTTTGAACCACCTTTCAATTACTTTAATAAGATTATTCATTGCTTGGCCTGGGATCTGTGTCAGATCAGACACATCTACACCCAATCCAGTCCCTATTAGGTTATACTCACTAGCAGAAGTAGAAAATATCCTCAAGACTACTGCATTATTAAGCTCCTGGCCTGTGGATTTAAAAATGTTTTATTGATTGATATGTACATAATGCATTCTTTGAATAACAAAAACCATTATATATAAACGAAAAGAATAATTGGCCATGCAATAAAAAAATAATGTCTACTTTTATATGGTATATCTAAGATAAGTTCATCAATGTTATAGCATTAAGAACAGGCTTTATGAATGCGTATAAGTAACACACATTTTTGTGCAGAACCTTTACAATAATTATAATAATAATAATATAATAATAATAATAAAGTTGTTACACATACCTGATGTATTGAACCAGCACCAATAGCTGTCATCAAGAGTACAAGTGTGAGCAGGTTTAGAGCAGCAACCTATTATTTGAGCTGCTTCATTTTTGATAATACAGTATTCACTGTTGTCACGTTGGCAAGCAAAAGCTATGTTCAAGTCTTTAACTGAAATGTTGATGACATCTGCACTCTTTTTGATGACTTTACAAAGTAGTGTGTTAATTTTTGGACAATGTTCCTTCTTTCCAGTAAAAATAACTTCAATATGCTTCCCACGATTAATGATGTACAAACGTTCATCTGGGTCATCATCATTTTTGTCAAAAGAGATCCATAACGATATTGCATTTCGAAATTGTGAGACGTCATCAGGATTAGATAGCCAGACAACGTATTCTTCTTCCTTGAGTAAACGAACAATCATCAGAGGGAAGATTCCTTGAGGTACATTGACAAAGACTTTTCCTACATCTTCTCCAGCCACTTGCTTTCTCCAAACATAAAGTAGAGGTTTTCTATCTGTAGGGCTCTTTTCAAAGCTATCATCATATGAACTTAAAGCAGAAGGAAGAAAATAGACTACATCTTTAGCTTGACTTTTGTTTTTCTGTAGTTGAGCAATGATGTGGCATTTGTTAAGCAAATTGATGAAGTAATCTGGCTGAAATTTACCAGTGAATACAGTGAACTTCTTAAGAAGATCTTTTTTGAAGCGACCCTGATTTTTTAATAGGGCCATTTCATCCCAAGTTATTTTCAATTTTGGTTTAAATACTTTCTGTGCAGTATCCTTTTTGACATATGTGAGAGCCAATAATTGTGAAAGTACTTCAAGAATTTTCTGCGGGTCAACAAACACTAATTGAGGTTCAATATCAGGATAGTATAGAATAATGGTGCAATTGTGAAGGTACTGTAAGTTAGAGCATCTTCAACATCACTAGGAGTCATGTGAAGTCTCTTACCTTCGTCGTCAGCTTCTTCTCTTGTAACAAAACCACCATTACTTTCAGCTTTTTTCTCTAAGCAAAGCTCAAAAACAAACAGCCAGATCGGGATTTTTACTTTAAGAGAAGTCTGACTTCGATCTACAATTTTAAAAATTTCCTGGCTGACCCTCTTTCTTTCACCTCGATCTTTTATTAATGTATCAACCAGAAATATGATACACGTAGAATCTTCATGTACATCAGGAATAATGTACTTCTTAGAATGAGAATCCAGTTGTTTCATCAAATCGTCGCTCATTTGCTTCACCTGTGCAAATGCCTCTTTTTCATTTTTGCTATTTTTAATCACCACATCGTAATGAGTACCAAGAACAAAAGACATAGAGTGAATGAAAGTAGCCTCTTGAGAAGGCTTGGTCAAATACGGAATATCTAATGGTTTCTGAACTGATGCTGCTGAAACGACAGAATTGAAAACCTTACGGTTTGAATATTTCATTTTCTCATCGCATTTAAACTCTTTTCCATTAATTCGGTACGTGTACTCAAACTCATCATCGATACCTTTAGAAAGGTCAAGTGTGATGACATTAAGAGAAGCTGCCCTAGTAAACACTGGTAGCAGCTCTTGAAATGCTGGTTGACCACCAGAATCAATAATGTATGCCCATTTCTCACTTAATTGAGCTTTTGCTACAGAAAGGCATTGAACTATTTCATTAACTACAGTTCCATAATCACGAGGCCCTTCTGGGGCTTCTGGTGTAAATTCATCATCTGATTCTGACTCATCTGAAAATGAAAGTGTGGACGTAGCTTGCTTTTGTTGAGAAAACTTGGCCACAGCTCTTTTTAAACTAGATGCTAATCTCTCCAGCAATTCATCTTTAGTAATTCTGTTCCAAGTCTCATTATCATTAGAAGTAACTCTTAGAGCTTTGACAGCTTTACAAGCTATTGGTGTACTGTCAGTGATAGACTTAGAGGAGGTGTTTGAAGAGGAGGTAGTAGTGTTGTAGTGTAGGTCAGTCATAGAATCAGGAGAGGCATGTGGATCAGAAGATTGTGAGGTATCAGAAGATATTTGAGGGTTGGAAGATGAATGTTCAAGGATTTTAGGGTCAGAAAATGGGGTGTCAGAACAGGTGAGAAGGTCTTCAGATGAGGTGGTACAAGGTAAGTGTTTTGGTGGTGGCTCATTAAGTAGAAGGTTTTGTGCACATGATTTACCAGAGCCAGCAGGCCCAACCATATGTACACGAGTGAGGGTCAAATCAATCCAGCCTTCTTTTTCATCATCAAACCACTTCTTTATAGTACCTATAAACATTTTAAAATATATAATTTAATTCATATTCTCTTAAAATTATACAAAGTATTGAATTTTTGTTTACAAACAAGTCAATGGTAATTGAAGGTTAAAAAAATAATGGTGAGGAATTAATATTGAATGGTGCTCAAAATAATGAAAAGGTTATTTGGTCTCTATAAAGCTGCAGAGCAGCTAATATTTGACAAAAATTAATTTACACAAAAAACATGGGGGCTTAATCTGGCTTAATTTAAAAATTTACGACCTGGGGGTCATAAAAAATTAATCATTATAGCATCATGCACAAGGTAGCTCACACACCTAAAGGGTAAGTCCGGTGCATGTATTTTTGGGTATTTATTTTTTGGCTTAATATGATTGCCTGACCACAATAATGATGTATTCCAACTCCCATTGTCTAAAAATTTTTCACTGAGATATGAGCGTTCAAAAATGCTCATTTTTGTTACTTCCTGTCAGTGAGTGTGGCTAAACGTGACATCACTAGAGGTATAGATGCAGCTAAACCCATTCCTTTATAGGGGGAAATAATTGTTCATTCTCATGCCTAGTAATGTAATAGCACTAATTTAAAGATCGGGATCATTAGCTATCATTATTCTAAGCATGCAACTGCAAGAAAAAGACTCAAAATAGCAAACAAGAAAATTTCCTACTTGTGGTATTATGACATTTTCTTGCAGTTGCATGCTCAGAATAATGAAAGCTAATGATCCCAATCTTTAAATTAGTGCTATTACATTATTAGGCATGAGAATAAAGGATTATTTCCCCCTATAAAGGAATGGATTTAGCTGCATCTATGCCTCTAGGCATAGATATTAGAGTAAATACCGTACAGTTGGTAAATTTTGTGGCGTATTAATTTTCGTTAATTTCGTGGTTTATTTTTATCCACGAAATTTTAACCCCTACCACCCACACATAAAAGCTAATTAACGGGCCATGCAGAGCTCTAACTACTATTTCCAAGCCAGTAGAGGAGCCAGAGTTCTTGTCTGTTACTCCATATTCCACCATAAGCCATGTGTTGGAAGCTAGTCCAGTAGATCAAAGTGAAAAGAAGTTTGCTAACTACCACCCACGAATATTTGTACCCACGAATATTAGCTTCTAAGGATATTTTGGAGAAAACACGAAATTTTGGACCCTTGAATATTACCAACCGTACGGTAAAAGGGATTGGAAACAGAAGCGTGGGTGTGGGCAAACCTCCATTCATTTGTATTATTGCTAAGTAAACAGAGGTGGGTTGGGATTTTTGACAGATTTTGGAGCAAAATCACAGATTTTATTGCTTTATTTTTTGAATAACTCCAAGAGGATGCCATTTATGCAAACAAAACTCACACATAATACTAACCAGTGTTTATTCTTTTTATTAATATTTTTAAAACAAATCAATGCATATGCTAGTAGCCATGTCACTCTCACTAAAAATACCATCTTTTCCCCCTCCAAAAGACTCATGTTGATCTTGAGCTATGAATAAGTATAGTCATTTTGAAGAGCTTGAAATCTCCTATGGAATGAGCTAACTTGCTCGTTGATGCTATAATGGCCAAGCGTTTTACGAAGGATAAAGTGTTTCAAAAACAGGCGACTTTGTGTACCTATAACTGGTTGTAAAATGGCTTTTTGGAGACAAAAACCTTGCTGCTGGTAGCTCTAAAAATTCTATGTGGAATAGGCTATATATCATAAGCAAGCGCTATCCTCAAGAGACACAAATTTCCTTCGAAATCCTTCCAGTGCAAATTCACCAATGGAGGAGATGGGAATACAATCAAAACACTGATGGTTGTCATGTGGTAACCCAACTCGCATTTTCTGTTGCTACGCCCCGTTGCCAATCCCCTCTAATATCTATGCTCTAGGATGTCATGTTTAGCCACACCCACCGACAGGAAGTAACAAAAATGAGCATCTTTCAAAGCTCATATCTCAGTGAAAAATTTTTTAGACAATGGGAGTTGGAATACGTCATTATTATGGTCAGGCAATCATATTAAGCCAATAAAATAAATATCCCAAAATACATGTACACCGGACTTACCCTTAAATGTTAGTAAGACACTGGCTATATGTGTGTAATACCTGGTTCTACTTCTATTACATTATCAAAATTACTTGTATTCTCTCCTACAAAAAAGAAAAAAATTATTCTTTACTAGAAGAATGAAAAACATTAGTGGCTCCGCACCCAAATAAAAATTGTAAATTGTAATGAGCACTAAATTATTAATGTCAAGATATGTACACATAATTACACACCTATTTTTGGAAAAAATTTATTTAGATGAGCCTTTGCTTTGCCCAATTGATCAGGAAAGTTGTCACAAAGTTCCAATAATGTATCCCAACTAACATTTCTATTGGCATCAAACCACCTCTCGAATACTGTGATGAGATTACTAGTTACATCCTCAGTTAATTTCAGATCTGCTACTTTTACATCCAATACAGTCCCTATCAGTCTGTAATGATGAGCAGAAGAATGAAATATCCTTAAGGCTGTTCTCAAGTTAAGTTTCTTGCCTAGTAGAAAGAAATAGAAAAATGAAATGAGCGTGATGCACATTAACATAACACACTGTTGCAACAACAATTGAGATCAGGTCTATCTACAGCAGACCAGTAGTAAACCACAGAATACATACAATAGCCACAACTGCACATGATTAATGATGGAACCAGGCAATAATAATAATAATTCTTAATTATTAGCATTTTATTTTTTACCTTCACTAGCTCCACTTTGAGGAAGAGGAGGATGGACAGTAGCAGTGTCTTCTTCTATTGAGTACACAAAGAGGTTAACATTTTTTGACTGATATATGTTAGTTATGTGCATGTACATACCTAGTTCTTTAAGCATAATGATTCCTATCTCTTTTATTGCTGCACCTTGTTTAGTTAATACACTACACACCTTAACTAAATACTGTCTTTCATCAATAGAAGCTTCTAGCTGATCCACCACATCAATCATTAATCTAGTGGCTTTATCAGTACTAGTTGGGCCAAGTGCTGTCAACGTGTATTCTCTAGTCCCACGTGTTATTAGGTCCTTGGAAAACAATGCATTGGCTACATTGCTAACATTAGCTGATATTGCTTTGGATAGCTTAGCCCAATATTTCATTAGTATCTCCTTTGGATCTACAGTTTAAATAATGATAATTATGGCACACAATATTATGGCTATCTTTACTAGGTCCTGGGTTGAGCTCTACATCACCTGACATAAGGAGGAGGAGAGAGAAGAGGACCTTTATGATACGAGTATATACCAACAACTTCATTGTGTGGACTCTATAAATAGTAGGAATTCATAATGAGACTTAACAGCATACTGTATAACTGTCTTACACTTATCAAAGAGAAAAACGGCCAAGATAACTCCCAGTAGTGATGGGCGGTAATAGAACTGCAGAAGCTAGTTACAGAACCATCCAAGAAGACAGTGTCTCCACTCCAGAAGAATGATTTGAACGCAAATTAGTTATCGGACCCGGCCCCTCAAAAGCAGACCCGCCCAATTTAAAATATTTTCAATAATAAAAATTAATCATCTTCTGTTATTACAGTAGGCTCAGATAACTTTGCTCTCTTCCTAGCCAGGTAGCGTTCTTTAGCAGACAAGGCAGATTCCTCATTAGTTCTTTTTGCAAAAATACGCTTTCGTCTTTCTTCAACAGTCTCTGGTTGGGGTTCAGGTACAGTTGGAACCGGAGGTGAATCTTCTTTTGCTTCTTGTCTCTCTTCCTCATCAAGTTCATCAGTTTCTTTCTCTGGTGGACTTCCTTCATTACCAGATCCTTCATCATTATTGCCACCTTCATCATCTTCACTACCAGCTTCATCTAAAGGTTCATTATCATTTTGTTCGAATGTATCAGTATAGTCATGTCTGTCTTCTTTCTCTCTATCTTGTTCTTGTTCCTCAGTGGTAGATGATGGAGCACCAGTTGTCTTTCTCTCCAACACGTTTCGATAAAAACGGCTCAAATCAGTTTCCTTAGTAACATCATTTAATTCTAAAGAATAAAAAATAAATAAATGACATAAGCAACACATTATACTATCAGTATATTAAATATTAACATAAAAATTTGTTAATCAGCAATTCAACTGGGTTCAAATATTTGATGAACAAAATAAATTTAAACTCCTGTCAATATATCTTTTATAGTGTGTACACTATAAAAGATATATTGACAGGAGTTTAAATACTTTGGTGATTTCTCCAATAATTCATTTCATGGATTTTACATTGAAAATTTAAGGCCTTTTCACACTGGCACAAGTAATGCGCATTGATGCGCATTAATCGTGTTCACACTAGAGTGGTTTTCAATTAATGCGCATTGATGCGCATCACCCTCCTTCACCTCCAGAGGTGGATTGATGTGAAGTGATGCGCTTCGATCAATGTAAACCAATGGCAACAAGAACACAAATTGATACATAATTCAGCTGCTAGTGTGAACACGATCAATGTGCATTATTTCAGCTGTATCAACAAAGCGCATCAAAGCGCTTTGAAAACTGTGCCAGTGTGAAAAGGCCTTTAGTCACATCTTCTGCACATAACATGTACATGAATGTACACAAAAATATTAAACTTCATACTTTGTGTCAAAAACCAACAATCCCCTACAATTTTAATTCCACATGCCAATGTATGGTTTATTACAATGCTCATACATGTACATATACAACAGAGTTCCCTTAGACAAAGCACGCTCTATAAGCTGACAAACCTTATCTATGGCATTTGTTTTTTTCCCAAAAATTGGCTCATGTCTTAAAATACTCATAACTCAAAATTATTTGTCGGAAACAGCTCAAACTTTCTACATAGCACAATGACATCAATATGTACATGTATTAGAAAATGTAATAAAAATTTGGGGTGATTTCGGAGTCACTTTTTGGAAAAAACCATGTCCATGGTTTTTTCCAAAATTTGCTACTTTTAAAAATGGTCATACCATATAGCGGAAGATTTTTGTGACCCAAAATTTGTGGATTTTGCGTTTTTTTTCAAAACCCATGAAAATAAAATCCGTGAAAATCGATTTATACGGTTTAAGATGGCTGAATTGTAAAAAACCACGAAAATTAAAGCCATGAAATTGATTTTTGGACAGATCCATGAAAATTTTGGGCCACGAAAATTTTCTGCTATACAGTAACTTGGAAAATTGAAGTTGGAATGAGCTCAAACTTTCTACGTAGCATGAGGACAACAATATGTACTGTACAGTTGGTAAATTTCGTGGGGTATTAATTTTCGTTAATTTCATGGTTAATTTTTATCCACGAAATTTTAACCTCTACCCACCCACACATAAAAACTAATTAACGGGCCATGCAGAGCTCTAACTACCATTTCCAAGCTAGTGGAGGAGCCAAAGTCTTTGTCTATTACTCCATATTCCACTATAAGCCATGTGTTGGAAGCTAGTCCAGGAGATCCAAGTGGAAAAAAGTTTGCTAACTGTCATCCACGAATATTTGTACCCACGAATATTAGCTTCTAAGGACATTTTGAAGAAAACACGAAATTTCGGACCCTCGAATATTACCAACCGTAAGGTATTAGAAAATGAAATAAAAATTCGGGGTGATTTCGGACTCATTTTTTGGAAAAAAACCATGAGCAATAGTCCATGGTTTTTTCCAAAATTTGCTACTTTTTAAAAATGGTTATAACTTGGAAAATTGAAGTCGGAATCAGCTCAAACTTTCTACATAGCATGAGGACATCAACATGCATAAAAATGTAATAAAAATTGGGGTGATTTCAGAGTCATTTTTTAAAAAACCATAGGCCATGCTTTTTTACAAAAATTGGCTCATTATAATAGCACACAGCTTTTGAAGCAACTTTCAAAAAACTCATAAAAATTCTCATTTTGATCAGAATCCACTCAAAATTTGTAGACAACTAAAACATAAAATTCTCTCCCAGCCATTTTAATGAAATTTGGCAAAAGACCCTACACAGGGTCTTTCGCATGATTTTAGAGCAACTTTGAAAATTCAGAAAATCCAATTTTGATCAGAATCATGCAGCTACACAACATAACTATGTATATAAATAAAAAAATATAATTCTCTCCCAGCCACTTTTGATGAGCTTTGACCAAAAACCCTGTACTATAGCACAGTATCAAAAAATGTAATAGAAATGGATTAAGTATTCTCTCCTAGTCATTTACCCTGTGCTACAGTAGTAACAGTAAATATTATTTTGCCAAAATTTGGAGCAACTTAAAAAACCACTAACAAGAAGCTGACCACTATGTCAAATCCTGTGGGAAACCCTGATGAAGAATATATTTTATTCAATTATTTATTTTTACTTTATTAATTACAAGCATCCTTAATTTTTAAGGCTCACTCTCTATCTCCTCTTCTTTCCTCAGTCTCTCTTCAATGGCTGCCCTTTCCTCTAGCTTCCTCAGGTAGCTTGGAGTAACAAAGGAGTCTTTATCAGAGAATGCTTCTCCCTCAGTCTCTCTCTCCTTCTGTACCTTCCTCTCGTAGGCTAGCTCTTGTTCTATCTTTCTCACTTCTGCCGTCCTTTTCAAATTTGCAATATATTTCGACTGTAAATGAAAAGAAACTGCAAGTAAATAAATAAATGAATAAATAAAACAAACACAACAACTGATAGTGGAGAACTTGGTATAGGTGATTCTATACCAATTGAAATGTATCATTAAAACACAACCAATACACACTATGCTAAATTTGACATTGAGTGATTAAAATGAACTATTGGAAACATAGACTTCAACCAAAATTTGGATCTTTTTTCAACTGTTGATACTTCCAAAACTTATGACTGGAAGTAACAAACATTTGGCTGAATAGTATAGCTATTATGGCTGTCATTAGTCACAATTATGAAATGGTTATCATTAAGTTAGTTTTAGATGAAAGGGAAATATTACTATAATTTAACAACACAATACAAAATGATTCATACAAACAAACTGGTACAAGTATTATCACTTACTTTTCTATCTTGTTTTCCTAGTAGTTTTGAGTCTCGTTTCTTCTCCTGCATTTGATCATAAACCCCATCATAGTCAAACACACTTGGATCTTCACACAAAGCTTCCGTTAGCATATTCTTAGTCTAAAAGGTTCTACATGTAAATAATACCCTAATGATATGAATTATCTCACTGTCTTAGCTTCAAGTCTCTTTATCCCTTCCTTTCTTAACGATGCACTGACTTGCTTCTTTCTTGCATCCTTTTATCATAAGAGTGAAGTAAGAAAAATTATCATTCAGACATTATTAAACACAAAATTCATACCACATTATCTTCATCACTGCTGTCATCATCAAAGGCAGATGGTTTGGTCAGAACTTGAGGTTTACTTTTCGGAATAATAAGACCATACTGTCTGTAATAGTAATAGTAAGAGTAAAATCTTAGATGAACAAAAAGACAACCTACTTTTTGGCCGCCATTTTAAAATTATTAGATCTACTGGGTGTGAGGGTTAAAGTGATAGAAGGCGTGGTTAAAGATGGAGGACAACACAACGTCAACAACAACTGTAGAAGTTACTCTTTCGACTAGTTCAACTCTAGAAAAAGATGAGTGGAGCGACAAGGTAAGAGATAATAGCTTAAACTTTACGTTATACTAGCAATTGTAGGTTAATAATCATTCCGTATCTCGTTCTGATCTCAATTCTGTGATAATGGATTATTTGGTTAGGGAGGGGTTTAAAGAGGCAGCCCTCTCCTTTCAAAAAGAGACAGGAATACAGTCAGGACTAGATGACTCTCTAATGGAGAGCCAGATACAAATACGATCAGCAATCGAAACAGGAGAAGTACAAAAAGCAGTTGAGACATTGAATGATTTAGATCTAGTAATACTAGACACTAATCCAGATTTATTCTTCCACTTACAACTACAGCAGCTATTGGAGTACATACGTCAGGGCAATGTAGATGAGGCATTAGCATATGCCCAGTCAGAGCTCTCTGCTAGAGGTGAAGAAAATTCAAAATTCCTTGAGGAACTTGAATCTGCCTTAGCTCTGTTAGCTTATGATGATCCTATAAAAAGCCCTTTTGCTTATCTACTACAGCATTCTCAGAGGCTAAAAGTTGTGAGCGAGTTAAACTCGGCCATTTTGAGCAACCAAGGGAAGGAAGAAGTCTCAAGGCTCAGTGTACTGATGAAGCTTGTATTGTGGGCACAGTCTAACCTGGAGAAGAAAGGAGCTAACTTTCCTAAGCTTACCAGTATATGCAGTAGTACACTCACTCACCCTCAGTAGCTGAACTGTGCAGCATAAATTATGAGACAAACATTTCATTTTATGTCCATTGTGCAAAAATTCTTTTAAAAAAACAAATGCCCACTATTGATGGTCATAATAGTACACTCATGTACATGTTCATGTACATATACAGTAGTGTAGTCTTATTCTCCCTGATATTGATGCTCATAAAAGTATGTATGTGCATAAACACACTCTATCTCCCTCAGTTTATTATACAGTAGGCTCACTAAGAAGCATACACAAACACACTGTCTCAGTCTCAAATTTGATCAATTATACACATCACTGATGCCCACTTGCACTAAAGACTATTGAGGAGTTCCTCAAATTTGGACAGCTTTTCTCCAATTTTGATAATAATGCACACCTGACCCACCCACAAGTTTTCCTTAACACCAGTGAAATGTTGTAGCTGCCAAAAATGCATAATGGTACTGAATTGTATGATTAAAATTTTTTTCACTTCAAACAATTAATGTACAAATATCATAAAAATCATGTAATTAAATCGTTGACCTGTTCTGGTGAATGCGGTAATACATTACTTAGCTTATCTTCTCCTATTTTGTCCTTTATAGCATCATATACCTGCCTGTATGCATTGAGGAATAATTGTACTGCCCTTTGATGAGCATCAGCTTTGAACTTGCTACTGGTCAGAAGAGTGAGTTGAGGTAGAAGAGAAGACTCTGGAGACGAGAAAAATTGAGTCATGAGCTTCTTGCTTTGCTCGTGTACAGGAGCAAGGACTTCGTCAGTCAGCTCTCCTGTTTGAAGCGTATTATAAGAATCTAGTAGTCCAATTTTTCCTAGAAGATAAGCAGCCTGCTCTGTTATCAGTGTATCTAAATGAGCCTGTATCTGTCCATCTAATTTCTCTAATGCTAGCTCAGTGAATTCGTACAATGCTACATTCGAGTGTATCAGATAAAGGCAATTGATGAGATAGACTGCCATTTCCATTGTACTAAGAGTGGAAGCACTCTCATTGCAGTAATGAATCATTGGATCAATGCATGTCTGCAGTATTTGCTTCAGCGATGTTTTATGATCGTCTAATGAGGCTACGCTGATGTCACGAGATGCTAGCACGCGTTGGAGGACTGAGAGTATCTCCATTAGCTTCCTTGGAGGGTTAAGCTGTGAATCAGGTAACTCTATCTCTTCCAGTAACTTTGAGGTTTGAACTGTGAGGCTGCTAAAGAACAGCTTTGTCTGAAGTTCAGCAAGTTCCTTCATTACCCCAATCAACGGAGCAGTCTCTCCTAAAAGAATTACAAAAACACCAAGGTAATATCGAACCACATTAACCATTTGATAGCTGGTCACTGGATCAGACGTCGACAAAAGAACTTGCTCGACTCTCATTTTTAAAGGCCTTCCAGCACCTTCGGTTATAGAGGCCAGTAAATTCGATACCCATTCCCTCTCATCTTCAGCAAAGAGGCCACTAATGTGATCCTTTTCGGTAGCTATAGCCTGATGCAACCAACCTAGCATATCTCCTGAATAACGGGCTGGATCATGAGATACCAGCTCAATAGGTCGACTACCATTATTACCTTTAGTCAGTGCATCAATGAAACCCTGTACTAAGGCACTGCGTCTAGCAAGGACATACTCATCCACACAATACTTGTAAAGGATAGGTCGACTCTTAAGCTCTTGCAGTGACTTTCTAAGAAGCAGAGAAGAGGAGGGCAAGTCGCTGGTCATTGTACGACATTGTGACTGTGTCCAGTGGTATAACCTCTCGTAGCCTTCCTCCAAGTGCATGGCCATCTTTTCCATTATCTCTAAGCCTATTCTCTGTTGACTGGTTCTTAGCAGCACTTTGCAGTCTTCATGAATTGATTTCACACGGTGTAAGACAGAGAATAGCTCTTCTCCGACCACACCTCCTGCTAGTATCCCCACCTCTTCTGGGGTTAGTTGGAGCTTCTTAAGGAACACGTCAATGACCACGCCCCTCATCTCTAATCTCCGCCCTCTTGCCTTTAACTCGGCCGTTTCATTCAGTAACCCAGCCGTCTTTGCTTTTGTATCCGCCAGTCGATTTTGCATATCTTGACAACATGACCTCATGGAATGGACATCATTCTATGCAGAAAAAATCATACTTAATCACGTGACTTAAACCACACCCATAAAATCAAATTATTGTAAAAATTATCACTCACTTGCATATCTTGTATCTGTGCTGCCAGACTCCCCAAAAGGTCTCTAAACTCTTCACTCAGTATAAGGCCTCGTCTCTCTATGTCAGATCTGAGGTTGCGTCGAGCATGTAGCGTGTTGGCGGGTAGAAATTCAGAAAGAACTTTGAGGGATTCTATTGTGTCCCTCTCATCTTCTAGTCGAGTTTCTAAAATTCTGTTTAGTTTCCTAGAGAGTGGATTATTCTGTGATAGGTTGCCTATTGAAGAAGAGGAGGGATTAGCTGGTTGCTTTTCTTCCTTGTCCTTGCTGCCATCCGCCATTTTGCCTCATTTGGGTGTGGTCAGTTATAAAATTAATTAATAACTAGTATGAGGTCAAACTCAGAATAATTAAAAGAAAATGAAAACATCAAAATTGGTAACACAACAATAAATTAAACATACAATGTACTATTACGGCTTTATGCATCAATTGCTTGTGATACAGTTCTTGTGCATAATCCAGAAAATAGTTTAAGCATAAAACTGAGTCCGGTTGTTCCACCAGGAATATAACTGACAAGAAACCTATGCAACAAAAAGTGAAGGTCAGTTAAGCACAAATATGCATCCCATAAAGAACTGGAATAGTTTTTAAGCCTCTATTATTTCAGTATACATTACGGCAACAAAATAGTGTATAGCTAGTAATTGTAGAGTGGTTTTACTGCTAAACTTTTGATGATTAATGGGTTTTAACTTGGAAAATTTGTGGCCATATGCTGCACATAATGGTTAAAAATTGTAGGGTTAATTTTGGCAAATGGGTTGTCAAAATGCCAACATTTCCCCTCTAAAACTAAGAGCAATGATGATCATTACAATAGTCTAGTCCTAGTTATTATGTAGCTTCACTAAACTGCTTGCCTCAACTGTCAAAGTTCAACATAAATCTTACCAAATTAATGCTAAGATTTGCAATGCAGCACAGAATAAAGTCAATATAGTACTGTGAACCTAACAAATGATGATAAAGTAGTAATTATTATTGGTTTATCTTACTCCCAGTGCAAAGTATAATGTCGCTATTATAGTTCCAACATACACAGCAGTGAATGGTAGTCTGTCTCTTGAGAGGAGATGCTTTAAGTGTGACCAAGGACCCCATAAAAATGAAAAACTATGCACAAAATAAAATACTGCAATACACACTTCATTTAATTGTAATATATACCTGCCCAAGCTAAAAAGACTCCCCATGGTGAAAAGAGCTGCAAACTTGCGAGACTTTAACAAAATCATTGGTGTCAGTGCCAATGCCTATAATAATTAAATAAAATTAATTGAAATGACTTTTTATTTTTGTCACTGACTAGTGCAAAGCATAAAATCCCAAGTCCTAAACATAAGAAAAATCCTACAATCCTTTCCTTTTTACTCTAAAAATAATAATTAAAAATAAATTATAAATTGTAATAGCTTTATTTACTAGTCCAAAAGCAGATCCAGATCCTATACTATCTGTTTGTCCTGATTCCAAATTTGAACTGCCGTTACCTCCCCACAAACTGCTCAAAGCTCTGGCTATGCTGTTGGACTTGCCTTCCATTTTATTGTTGCCACACCTTTTTAAAGGAGTGGCTCATTTTAAAGCCACGACCACGGCGACAAAAATAAAAATGTCGATGTTTCTTGGTCGTGTCATGAAATGTAAAGCAAATAATACTGTAAAAGTATCTGTGACTAGAAGCTATCTTCATCCATTAGTATTAAAAGTAACCACCCCCTATTTGTTTAAACCATTATTGTTTTCTCAGTACACTGCAAAAAGGAGAAAGTTTGAAGTTCACGACGAGAAAAGCTGCAATGTCGGGGACTTGGTCCTGATCAAAGAGATGCAGCAAAAGATTCAAGACAAAGCTTTCCGTGTCAGTGAAATAATAGAAAGAGCAGAAACATACACAGACCCAGAAACTGGTGAAATTCATTATCAACCATTCATGTAAAATTAAAAATACGGTAGATCTATTAATAAAATTAATTACCACGTGGTCGTGGGTGGTAGTTGCCAATAGCAACCGCTAAACAATATGGCGGCTAATGGAAGCACTGTGCTGGATCATGGTGTAGTTTTACGCGCATTGAGAAGCAAAACCACTACCCTTTCACTGGACAACACTAAAATAGATGCTTTGCCTCCATCTCTGACCAAACTAACTTTTCTAACAAAATTTTCAGCCAAAAACAATAGTCTAACTGATCACGGACTCTCCCCAACTCTAAAATCACTCACAAAAGTTAGTGTTTTAGTAATTCTGTGTAACCTTGAGGGTAATATGCAGTTGTGTGCAATTAACCTTGGATGCAATAAGCTCTCTTGTCTCCCAGTCTGTTTCATGGAGATGCCAGAATTACAGAATATACATTTGTTCAGTAATGAAATAGAACAACTTGACGAAGACGTTCTTGGTATGTATAATTGATAAAATGAGAGAGATGTGTGCATACTTTGCCATTGTGTTTATTGATATTGCAAATCTAATACCGCAATAGAATGCTTAACAGAAGTTATTGTACTTAATTTAAATGGAAATTTGATTGATCATTTACCACCAGCAATTGCAAGGTATAATGTATACTAACGATCTTATGGAATTTTTACATGTTAATGATAGCTTGAATAATTTAACTACACTAGGAATAGCTAGCAATCGACTGAAGTTTCTTCCTCAAGAAATTTCCCACCTGTCATCTCTCGTTGAGTTGCATGTCGAGGATAATCAATTGCAACAGTAAATTGCTGTTTTTTCATAAACAGTACATATGGTTTTCTTCCAGCTTGCCGTCTGGCATTTCACAGCTTAAGAAACTAACTAGAATTTATGCACAAAAGAATAAACTTCAATCATTAAATCCTGTAAATGAAATCAGACATTTATAGAGTCACATTTTCAGTCTTCTCTTTTAGCTCATCAGCTGTTGCACATCGTTACGAGTCCTGGATATTTCTAGCAATCAGATACAATTCTTTCCTCAAGAGGTATTAATGTACACTGAATTGCTTTTAAGTTCATCATGTTTGTACAAAGCTAGGAGAAATGAAGTTAAGAGAGTTTCATTATGAGCTGAACCCTTTAATACCTTTCATTCCTATTCCTTCATCAGCAACAGAGGAAGTACTACCTTTAAAGGTATACACTATACATGAATTTGTAAATTGTAATAATTATAATTCATGATAATTTATAATAGGAATTAATATGCAGGAGATTATTCACAATACTTGAAAAGTGAGCATGACTATCATGTTACTTACATCTTAATAATGATATTCCTGGCAGTGATTCACGTTTAGAGGTAATAGTACAATCGCTACCTGAAGTTAGGGACGCACTAGCTCAAGCTGGCAAGTGCTTGGTGTGTGATGGACCATTTGTCAACTCCTGGCTGGAATGTGTTAAGTTTATACAAGCAAAGAAGGTAAAGAATAATAATCATAACATTATTCTATATGTTATGCATTATAGATCATTTTGCCATTACGATCTCCTTCTGGTCTGATACCAATTCGTATAATGCTATGTTCATATAAATGTCTCAATAGTGGCGATCACGATTATTACGGGATAGCAACACCTCCATCAACTAATGACATATTTGTAAAGTAAAAATTTAATTTGAATTTTAAATATAATATAATTATAATGTGAATAATGCTTGATGAATTCCTGACTATTTCTCAATTAAAGAAGCTTCAATGGCAGCTCGTAATGATTCTTCATCATCTTGTTCATAGTCCTAAAAAATTTTAAAGCCAGATATGTTCTTTTTCTTTCTTAACCATTAACTTACCACATAAGTGTCATATTCAAAGTTGTGTCTCATGTTTAAGTGACTCATGAAGTTACTGCTAACTTGACTCCTACTACCCCATGGCATGGAGGCACATATAGGACATACCTATATACATCATTGCTACACGTAAAATTATTATTACATTTCTCTCTCCCTCTCTCGTTTCTTTTACTTACAACTTGAGAGTGGTCATTTTTGTGACGCTCGTTGCAATGTTTGACCAATCCCAAACAATCTAGATTAGTCTTACTGCATAATGGACATGCAAATGTTGAGCGATTTGGGGGTAAACTAGAAAACAACAAAGAGAGACAGAGAAAAATAGAGATATATTTATTCACAGTTCAGTAGCTACATTATGTGTTCACTGTTTAGTACATACCTTGCTGGATTAACATGTTTAAATTGAGATTGTGGTACAGTACGCTTCCTACATGTCACTGAATGGGAATTAAAATACAAAAGTCCAAACTACATGTACATGTATGCAAGAAAAATAAAATAATATTCAGCATAATTACATACATTGTGTAAATGACACATCATACTTATTACATACTTACTGCCTGTCCGCAAGGTTTGCAAATGACAGTACTGATCGATATTTCTCTTTCCGTCACTTTGTCTTCAATTAGATCTCTTTTTCTTACGTTAATTCTGCACACAGGACAGGCTGGAGCTGATTGACTAATTGATTTCTTTATACATTCTTTACAAAACCTGTGACCATCGAACAGCTGGTTTTAATACAATACAATACAGGTGATATCTATCTACCTATGAAAGCAAGGTGCTATTACTGGATTCTTAAATACTTCACAGCAAATGGGACACACATACTTCGCCTCAAATTCATCCTCATCCATGATAAAAACTCGAATAAAATGACAAAACCAAATAAGTATACGGACGTAGACATTATGGATTGTTCCCGTATTCTATTTGCTAAATGCTAATGCACAAATTCCGTTTGATTCCGTATACCTTTTTTCAAAATGGCCGATAGAATTTTAAGTGATTTTGAGATCTCTTACATCAAGCAAGGGGTTCTTGCAGATATGAGGTCGGACGGACGGAGCTGTAGAGATTACAGAAGCTTTGAACTCCGTTCAGGGATAGTATCAAATACTAGTGGATCTGCAGAAATTAAGTTGGTGGGTGTGGCTCAAATCTATGAATATCATTAAAATTATATGCACATTAGGAAAGGACCAATATATTAGTTGGAGTAAAAGCTGAAATTGGACAGCCTAACCCTTTAAATCCAAACAAAGGACGCATAGAATTTTTTGTTGATTGGTAAGAAAATAGTAATTTTTTAATAATAATTATAATAATTTATATAGTGATCAATAATTTTGTCATAATTATTGTATTTGTATTTTTCAGTTCTGCTCTTGCTTCTCCTAAGTTTGAAGGAAGAAGAGGCGAGGACTTAGGGCGGAATTTGGCTCATCGTTTATCAGATTTGTACGAGAACAGCAACTGCATTGATTTGGAATCATTGTCTATTATCCCTGGGCAGGACTGCTGGATTATATATGTAGATGCATTGGTGAGCTCATTTATTTTAATGATCACATTATGGAGTACAGTATTTGTATTTTTAACCAGTGCATAAAACACTTGTATTACAAAATATTTAAATGTACTTTGTATGAATGGGAATGGAACACAAACTAAATGCATTAGTTTTATCAGCACTCTTTGTGTTTTCATTTCAGGTATTAGAATATAGTGGTGGTGTCTTAGATTGTCTTTCTATTGCAGTCAAAGGAGCTCTAGCAAATACTAAGTGAGCTCAGTCCTCATTAACATGTACATGTATTGTGTATACAGTATAGCGGGTAATTTTCGGTGGTTGAAAATTTCAACTAAAACCAGAAATGACTTTAGAATAAAAATTCGTTGGTTTTATTTTTGACTAGACAAAAATAATTGATCTGATGTCTTCATTAGCATCTGCAGGACTGACAGCATTAGAAAGAGGTCCTCTGGTCCTGTAGGGTCTGGAAGAGATTCTTTAGAAGGTGAACACCGTTTTCAAGGCCATCCATGCTTGTTATCATGTTATTAATAATTTATTATGGTCATGCCTATCTTCAGAATTAATTTTCATCAGAATTAATTTTCGTTCAGAATTAATAGCAACGAAACAGACGAAAATAAGCACCAGTCGAAAATTACCCGCTATATGGTATGCATGCACTGCATTGAGGTAGCTTCTTGTCAGTGGATTGTCAAGTTTCTCCAAAATTGGGGCAAAGACCCTGTACTATAGTACAGGGAATTTTGAGAAAAATTACAAGGAGAGAGTTTTTCATTTTTATAATTGTTTGTGATACATATACATGTACTCATGTTGTGTAGAAAGTTTGAGCTAATTCCAATCAAGTTTGGATTTTTTAATGAATTTTTTAAAGTTTCTTTAAAATTGGGCCAACGTCCCTGTACTATAGTACAAGGATTTTGGCCAAATTTTGTCAAAAATGAAAAGGATATAATTCTCCATTTTTATAATGTTTTTTGATACCTATACATGTACTTTCGTTGTTTAGAAGTTTAAACTGATTCTGATCAAGTTTGGATTTTTTTATGAATTTTTAAAAACTCAGACTAAGGTCCCTGTACTATAGTACAGCCAAATTTTGTCAAAAATGAAAAGAAGAGAATTCCTTATTTTAATAACTTTTTCTGATACATGTACATGTACTTATGTTGTGTAGAAAATTTGAACTGATTTTGGTCAAATTTGGATCTTTTATAAATTTCCAAATGTCATGTACTGTATTGTAGTGCTTGTCAGCATGCTGTTTTATTGGAAACTCTGACATGCATTTATGATGTATGTCCTTAATTGTTTCCTTCAATAAATGGTTTGAATACATTTACCGTTATATTTTGTGCACCAGTTTATTTTGTGGTGATTCATGTTCATGTAACTTATTTTATTTGCTCATAACTCTAAAGCTTGTCATTAATCAGCAACTTGTGCATCAGAAAATGGCATGTTTTGTCAATTGAACTTGACTCACAGTATAATTTTTTCAGTTGGCACAAAAACTTGTTGAATATACATGTATAATTTGACCTCATCTTTGTCCATTGATTACAGGATCCCTAAGCTAACTGTTATTGGAGAAGGAGAGGAACAAGAGATAGAAATATCAGACAATCCTTTTGATTCAACTTCAATAGATACAAATAATGTACCAGTATTTGTCAGCTTATCACTAGTGAGACGATAATTTTGAATACTGTATAGCACTTTATTTTCAAGGAGCAAAAGTTTCGCTCTTTTCTCGGGTTAGCATGCAACTGTGAAATTAAAGATCCACTAAATATTCAATTGTCATTAAAAGCATGTGGCACTAACATTGCAAATCTGCAATTTTTTTGTGAAAAATTGATGAATTGGTGAAATTTTAGCTCCACAAATTAAAGTGCTATACAGTACACACATCACTTCCAATTTGCATCTGCAATTTTTTCTCCTCCCTCTCTCCTCTCAGATAGGTAATCAGTTCATAGTGGATGCTAGTCATGAAGAGGAGGCCTGCTCTCTCTGTCAGTTATCAGTTGGAGTCAACCACAAAGGAAGTATATGTAGTATTTTAAAAGAAGGAGCTGGGAGCTTCAAGCATAGACAATACAATGAAGCTATATCAGTAAGAGGGCAATGAAGTATACATGCGTTAATAAATGTAGTACTGTATTTACAGATTACATGACACGTAATTCTAATAGAAAGTCAGCTGAGAGGCAAATTATATGGGAAAAATTTATAAGCTGATTCCAATTCAGAATTTTTATATTTGTTTCAAATTTTTTTCAAGACAGATTTTATCAAAAAATATTTGTAGCTTTTAATTATATTTTCTGAATCATATGCCATGTTTTATGTATAAAATATTAATTCCAGTGTAAACCTTATTTCTGGCACATTCTAACACATGGAGGACGAAACTATTGTTTTTCTTTTTTGTAGCTGGCCAGTGAAATTGGAGTTTCAGTCATAGAGAAAATAACACTCACAAACAATACTGCACCTGAAAAGATGCTGTGATAGTAATTTTTAAATTTTAAAATGTAAATATGTATATAAAAATAAAAAATAAAAAATTATAGCTTAGCATCAGTGTATCTCATATTTTCTGGTAGTAGTCTACCCCACACCGATGAATATTGGTGAACTTTATGTGGGTTTTCTCCCTCAAGGGGGCCCCCGTCCATTGCCCATTGGAACACTCCTCCCTCTAGATTAAAGACTGGGATGTCAAGGCCTTCTCTCCTGAAGTGTGAGATTAGTTTATTAGCAAGAACTGATGAACGATATCCAACAGAACAATAGCAGACAACTATTAGAGAAATGAGAAGAGAATAATCTTTTACTGCGTTAAGGCTTAAGACTGGTTTCCATATAGCCCCTACAACAGCCTTTGCAACAATGATGGAGATAGAGATCAGGTCTAACTCTATGACAGTTGCATGCTAACCACAGAATCCATACAACAGCCACAACTATATGGACTAGGCTAAACCCATTACTATCCAGAATTTTTAACTTTTGGCTTAATGTTGTTAAAGTTAATGGCCGTAAATATGATTGTTAATACACATTATTTTGGTTACCTCAGTTGTGCCCACCATTGCAAAACTATTAAACATAAAAGGATTTGGGTTTACAGTAATCATTAGGCATGCCACAAAATTTAATCCAATTATAAATCCCTCCTATCATCCTATGTACCGGTATGTATTCGCAAGTAACAACACTCATCATTATTACTTTTATCAGTGTTCTTAAAATCGATGTCTTTCCATGGTTCCTCTGCTTCATGATCCACTTGTTTACTCCCAGGGATATGACTCACTGAATATTCCTCTATTGGCCTTGAATCCTGATCCATATAAAAAGGCATGAACATCATCAATAACATCATCATTATAATCAAAATTATTTCAACATTCACACAGCTTACATACTAAATAAAGAATCCTTTCCTTGTCATTACCAATAAGCTCTGTATTCACTATTCCTGAGACTCGTGGAAACGTTTTCTTTATTCCGAATATTACAGCTCTCATGGAGAAAGATGGTTGTGAATTGGACGCCATTTTGGAACTACAATTAACCCTTTTACCACGCCTACCAAAGTCAGTCACACCCATGCTCATACACGTGTGTAAAAATGGACTTTCGTGTCATAAAAGTATGTTCATGCATTTCTCTCTTAGTCTATTGAAATCTCCTTCTATCTTTTCTGTTTTAGATAGAAGAGGACGGTTTTGTATGGGTGAGTCAAGCTTCCATACAAAAGTTAAATCAGTTGGAAGACAGCACAGCTGCTCTTGTGTCCAGACTTCTGCCTAGCAGAAGCCCTGAGGAGTTCATTCCTAAGAGAGGAGACGTGTGTGCCGCATTTTGGAAGGAGAAATGGAGGAGAGGGGTAGTCGAGACGCTATATAATTCAGCAAAATATAACAAAATAGCTCAGTAGGTTTACTGGGTGTTGAGTCCATTTTTAATTTAATCTTTTGTGCTTGTGAGTAACATCAGTGTTCTTGTATTTAGTGTATTATTGTCTAAAGATTAATTAATTAATTAATTTATTATTATTATTATTATTATTATTATTATTATTATTATTATTATTAGGGTTTTACTTCTGGATCATGGAGCCATTGTTACTTTTCCGCTTGCTGAGTAAGAAAAGAGAGAGAGAGATAGAATATTACATTTTGTACTGACATCACCATATGCACATAATTCTCAAAGGGCTTTAAGTTTAGTTGATTTCATGGCTCTTTAGATTAATAAAGTACTTGTAAAACCCACAAACCTCACTATGAGATGGCAAATGACACAAATTCACAAAATAATACCGTATAGCACTTTATTTCGGCGGCGCTTTGTTTTGGTGATTTTGCTGTAAAATTGTAATTGGCAGTTTTTAATTTGGCGATTTTTTGTGTGGTGCATGACTGAGCATGTGCATTAATGATTGGCGGTTTTTATATTGACGATTCTGCTTGCAAACCACCAATTGCCAAAATAAAACTCCACTAAATTAAAGCGCTATACAGTGAAATCAATTTGTGGAATTAAATTGTGTGATGTCTTAAATGGTGTGACGTCTTAAATGTTTTGTCTCTGTAATTCTCATTAGGCTAGTTAGCTTGCAGTCATCAAGCATCTCTATAGAGCCTCCTCTTATAATGAAGTACCAGCTACACCCTCTCACTGCCTCTCCTGTTAATC
The DNA here is from genome assembly GCF_000090795.2 of Amphimedon queenslandica. NCBI lineage: Eukaryota > Metazoa > Porifera > Demospongiae > Haplosclerida > Niphatidae > Amphimedon > Amphimedon queenslandica. Next base: position 99,413 of record NW_003546413.1, on the reverse strand, counting down.
CCACTGAAGAGAAGCCTTGGTCAGAGTTTGTTGAAGATATATTCGACCTATTGTCTTTAACAAATGACAGCTGGGGATATCTGACTAAAGGGATCGTGAATGATGATGGGACGATACATTTATTCAACGAAGGACTTGACGTTAGTTAAATGTACATGCACAGTATGTAGTCTTGTGTAGTTAGATCTCACCTCATTCATCATACCTAATTGATATTGACAGGTGGCCCTGGCTGTACCCAACAATACACTAGGGAACATGTTGCTAGCATCATTTGTGGTGATTTTGATGGTGTAAGTTGCTTGTTCAACAGATTCTGTCTATACCTGGATACCAAGATCAGAGTAACCATAAATTTTGCTATCAACATGTTGCCTAGTGACAGTGTGCATGTTAGTTTTGTTGGTCTAAAATTATTTGTATGGCTAGTTTAACTAAGAAGTTTATGTTATTATATGTGTAGAATGTATTCTTTGTTAAAATTTGATGGGTTGTTAAATCTTATATTTTGATCTATGTATGATATAGATTGCAGATATTATTTCTTTTAAACTTTTTGTCCAAAGGTGAGTATCAATGACATGCTAAAGAGAAGAGGTCTCCTTCATATCGAGGAAGGAGAGGATGAAGACTTTACAATTCAACATAGAATTCAAACTAATGAAGAGATTGTCTTAACTCCTTCTCCTTGTTCCTCTCCGCCCCCTCTTTATATTGAGTCACCAAACTATCCACTAGAGATGACATCACCACAAGCTAGCACCTACATGTATATGAATACTCTCAAGATTGTACGTTACTACGTTAGCTAATACAATAAATTATTTGCTTTTATCCTTTCTCTTCTCTCTCTCTCTCTCTGTATCTCTCTCTCTCTCTCTCTCTCTCTCTCTCTCTCTCTCTCTCTCTCCCTCTTCTTTTTATCAGCCTCATAGTCCTAGGTCAGCTTCTAAAGTATATATTGATGGTGCACATAATGAACATGTCATTTGGTCTTCCTTGGAAGAAACTCCTTTCAATACTTCAATATGCAAAGTAATCATCTAATAAAAATACATGTACTGTATTTCCTTAAATAAAAGCCCGGGCGTCTATTTCCTAAAATGGTATTTGAACCTTGAAAAAATATATAAAAATAAAAAAACTTGGGCCCAGAGCGTTTGAACCCGTGAGCTCATGCTTTTGACTTCTGGAACTTCGAGCATTATCCACTAGACTACCAAGTCACTCCTGGGCGAGTGTTGTGTATTTATAGTTAAATTGTATTGCTACCCCGGCGTTTATTCGAATGCGGCTACTATTTAAGGATTTACAGTACTTGTACATGTATTTCACAAAAATTTAAATGTTAATTAATTTGAGATGTACTGTTCACTTCTTTAATATTTTTATTTCTTTTATATTTTAAATCCAGGAATTACAAGAGAGAGGGTTCCGGTCCCCTACTTCAGTTCAGTCCAATGGATGGTATTACGTGTGGAATGGCAATGATACCATACTCTGTTCACCTCATCACTCGGGAAAGACACTGAGCTACCTCCTACCACTCCTATCACTCTCTTGTAAGAGAGAGAAGGAAGAGAAGAATAGTTATGAGGTACAACATTGAAGAATATAATTTTGTTATTAAACTACTCTTGAATGGTGTTTGAGGCTTCCAAATGTTATGGAGACCCTACCTGGAAGCCATGCAAAAATTACCCACTTGTACTAACTATGTCACCACGAGTATGTTTAAACAGAAAAACACCGCCTATGAGGCGTTTGTCCATTATTTGTATGGGCATGTACATGTACATTTATGCGCCATTTATGTGTTTTCGCATCAAATTGGAAGTTGGGGGAGCTTAACAGTGACTGTAAAATTACAAAAATGTTGTTTATTTTGAATGAAACAATTTGATTAGAAATTGAAAGTTGGGGCTTACGTGTGGCTATTATAAAAAAAAACAATAACATGTCCATATATTACCTACATGTCATTAATGTCATTAAATGTAGCAAATTCCTTTGCTTTGGGAAAATAGCTCCTCATTAAACAATTTTGTCTTGTGTATTGACATTAAGTCTGTGAATTTATAGAGCTGGGTCGAGCTGGCCCCTGCTATGCAAATTATCTTTGCCTATAGTTTAGTTCAGAATATTTCTACCAAACTGTGCTGGCTCACCTAATAGAAGCTAGTGAACACAATAGGCTTGTTTAACATGATGGCTAACTGGTTATGCCTCTCTTTTGTGATCACTTTAATTTCTTGTTGCTATGATTATTATTCTTAAGCTTCATTGATTGTTAATCGTTACTTCTTACTCCCCAATGTCCCTTTAAATTCTTTTAAAAGTCCTCTGCTCTTTATTTCTGATGTTCTTTATTATTTTGTGTAGCCTGAGATAATAGTGGTGGCTGATGATAGCTATAAGACGTGGAATATCACCGACCAAGCAAAAACTATTCTCACCTGGTTTGATGCTGCCAAGAGATTTAGGTACTGACTACTAAGACATATTATTATTTAAATATTTTATTTTTTGATTCTTAATTCTCCTTTTCTCTTTCTCTTTTTTTCCTTTTCTTGTTCAATCATCTTAGAACCTCATTTCTTTTTGCTACTGTTGAATCAGATGCTCATATTCAGATTTTAAATGGAGTTGATATTTTAGTGGCGACACCCCCAGCATTGACTCGTCTTGTGAAAAGAGAAATAATAGCATTTAGATCAACACGTCATTTAGTAAGTATTGATAATTAATGTAATTAATTTATTGTAGTAAATTTAAATTTGTTTCTTAATAACCAATAACACCAAAAACAACAATAACATTTTTAATAATAGTAAGAAGAAAAATAGTATTTATAATATTCATAATAAATAAATTGGTGAATAATTATTTTATATTGTTCCTATGCTTAACAATAATTTAAATTTACTTGATTTCATATTTTATTTATTTTTAATTGTTTTGTGTCATTCTTTATAGGTTCTTGATGATCTTTGTCTATTTGACAAGTTCCCATCAGAAATGAATGATCTGCTCTCTTGCTGCATAGCAAAAGGAAAGCAGACAAAGATTCCACTACAATTGGTTGCCTGCTCTTCCACCTACTCTAAAAATAATTTCAATAATTTTTTGAGATATTCCAAGGCTCCTGTTACTGTAATGACAGACATCATTGAAGTCCTGGCCATGAAGAAAGTTAAGATGGTACGAAAAAGGGAAAAAATGGAAGGATAGAGAGTGAAATAGAGAAGGTGAAATATTGTTTTATTTGTCTTTTTTAATTTTAGAATGTTTTGTTTTGTGAAGTTGATGACGTACACAAGAAGTTGTTATCAGTATTGAAAGCTTCATCTCAATCAGGGCCTAATGTAATCTGTGTGAGCAATGAGAATGAAGCACAAAAAATTCTACAAGTTAGACTTTAACGAAATACCGTACTTTAATAAATTTAATAGACTTTAATAAATACCGTTATTGGCTGGGAATTAATATTGGCAATTGGTGACTTTATGAGGAAATCACCAATATAAAATCTGCCATTTTGTTTCAATCTGAGCATGCTCAATGGCACGTGGCACAAAACTGCTAATATAAAATCCGCCAATTTCTTTTAACAGGCAAATTCGCCAAATATTACTCCGGCCAATAAATCATCTTATAATACTGTATACACCCTTCTCTCTTTCTCTCCTTCTCCTCATTAACACTTTCTCTTTCTTCCTATTTCACTTCTGCCCTACTTGTAAAAATTACTAATTTTCTCCTCTCTTCTCTTTAATAGGTGTTTAGTTTGTATTCTTTTCAAGTTAATATCTGGAGAAAGGAGGACAATACTCACTCATTCAGAAGTGTCACTGGTAAAGTACATGTACATTCTAGCAACACTTCCCCCACAGCCTAGCCACAACTGTAACTGTTTTATGATAAACATATTATTTTTGTTTTGGTTTGAACTGTCTATTATGTGCTATTGTACATGTACTGTATAGGCATACTGCTTCACAAAAACAGAACTAAAAAATGGAGCTTTGATCATATGTAAAGTGTGTTGACTGTGTTCTACATTACTGGCTAGTAGAAACTAGAAAGAGTGTTAAATGAAACCAGATTTGTTTTTTAGAACTGTAACTAGACTCTGTTATTGTCATGTACCAGTGTTTCAACTAGGTTCAGAATGACAAAGCAAACAGACTTCAAATCACTTTATTTTCAGCTACTATCATTAATCTTTTATATGTACATTTAGACCATGGAATATGCATGTACATTTAGCTAATGATAAGTCATCAAACAAGATTATGATAGATACATGTTTTAATGTACATGTACATGTAAGCCGTCCTGTATTGCCTGATTTGCCTTGATTAAAAACTTAGGTAGTTTTTTTTGTAGCAAGCCAAAATTGTATAGAATACATGTAAAATAGAATTTGCTACATTGATGCTACCAGAGAATTTACATTACAAAGCTGCTCAAAAATCTGGTCAAAGTCTCTGTACTATAACATGCACTGATGTTGTGTAGAAAGCTTGCTATCAAAATTGGATATTTAATCAGTTTTAAAGTTACTCTATATTAAAGCATGCTTTTAGCTCACTTAGCATGCTTTATGGAAAACCCTGATAAAAACGAATTTGGTATGATACTGTTATGCCTTTGTATACATTTATTTATTTATTTAGTTGTTCTTGACTCTTTCCTTACTGAACTATTATCAACTGGTACTATTCCTCTCATTACTCATCTCATCAGTTACTCTCTACCAACCAACAAATCTACATTCAAAAGACGTCTCTCCATCCTCCTACCATCTCTCAGCTCTCACTCCACTCCTTCTCTATCAATTTTATTAACCCTCCAATGCTTCAATCAGAGTCACGCCATTTTAAAATTTTGTGAGCGGCTTCAAACTGAACCTCCTCCTCAGCTAGTGGCCATGGGAACAAAGAGACAGAATGAGATTCGTAGGAACAATCCATTATGGGGCGTGTGTCATCAGATTAAGTGTTACGGAAACTGTCGGTGAGTGATGTGTTTATTTTTAACTATTTTTAGTGAGTGTTTGGTTTATTGTGTTTCTAGTAAAGCTGATTGTATTCATGTTCATTCGTTTGAGGAACTATCTGACATCAGACCAAGCAAGCTTTCACCAGCTTTAGTTCCTACTGATGGAGTAGTAAAGGTGATGAGAGAGAGGGGGAAGGAGGGAGGGAGGGAGAGGAAGGAGGGAGGGAGGGAGAGGGAGGGGGAAGGAGAGAAAGGTAGAGTGTGTGAGAGAAAGAGAGAGGGAGACAAAAGAAGAGATAGAAATGATTTAAATCATCATTTCATTTCTCATAAGGTTCTTGTTAAAACTGTCACTTCACCCTGTCACCTCTGGGTTCAGATCATTGACCACACCCCTCTCCATCGTGGCCAGACCCCATACAGGCCACCTACCCTCACTCTATCTCAGATCTCAATGGATCTTGGCTTTTATTACAGTGAACCCAATAATCGTATGCTGTGTGGCCAACCATCAGTTGGTGACTACCTATGTCTTAATTCAGTCAGTGGTACCTACTATAGGGCTTTAGTCCTGGATTTCTCACAGCCTCTTGGTCTCTACTTTCATCATAAAGAGAAAGCCAAAGTATGGCAATGATAATTATTATAACACGTCAAACTGGTTTCATATACAGGTCAGACTGGTTGATACTGGTGAGGAGTGCATTGTTGATGTTAATCAGCTCTACACTCTGCCCCTTTCCTTTTTGGAGACTCCTCCACTTGTTATTGAAGCATTTTTGTGTGGCCTCATCCCACCAGATAACGACACTGACTGGCCCCCACCAGTAAGTGATGCAATAGCAGGAAATTTATCTTTAACATAAACATATAAAGCACATACATGTACATCGAAATAATTGCTATAAAGTTGCCTTCAATAATGCTATATCATCAATGTAAATGATAGTTTACAGTATCAATTAATACACTCGTGTCACCCATTTAGTATAATGAAATTTTTCTGATAAGTTATCAGAGTAAAATGTGTGGAGACTAGGGGCATGACTCCATGGATATGGTCACAATTGAAACTGTGTCAATATTGATGTATACCAGTTTATTAACGATTTGACATGTATTGGTGTAGCATTTTTAATTTCCTCAGTGGCTGTTATTTCAACAAAATATATTGATATATGACCCATCACTATAGCACAGCAGTTTAAACAGAGAATTATAAATTATGTTATTTCTGTTCTTCTTTTAGTCTGTTGGCACTGCTACAGATATGCTCCTAGGCCACACCCTAACCGGAGGAATAACCTTTTCACTCCAAAGCTCAATATGGCTTGACCCAGTGGAGGAACGATTGGAGTTACTTAGTATGGGTGTGGTCACAGCTATTGATCGACCTGAAAGACGATTCATCAAAGAAGGAATATCACTCAAGAATACTGATCATATTAATATGCTAAAAAATTGTTTAGTAGATAATAGCCAAGACTCTCAACCATATCTATTATTTAGAGATATGGTGTAAGTTAAAATAATTTTTTTTTAATTATGATTGTGTATTGCTTTAATATCAGATAAAGGACATTTTTATAATTATTAGTTACTAATATTAATGTTTGGCAAATTTGTCTGTGGAAAGTAAATGCCGTATAGTGCAAAATTTTCAAGGGCTGTAAATTTCCCGAATTAATTTCTGTTTCTTTGAAGATTTGCAAAACTAATTCCATGAAAATCAAATTTTTACAGTGCAAGATAAATTCGCGAAAATTAAATCTGCAAAATAGATTTTAAAGCGAATTTGTGAAATTTACAGCCTTCAAAAATTTTGCGCTATCTGGTATTAGCAGTTTTGTGTCACTTGTTATTGGATTGAAACAAAATGGTGGATTTTATAATGGTGATTCCTTTACAGAGCCACCAAACACCTTTATGAATTCCTTGCTATGAATCATCTTGTATCCTGTTTCATTATTCTTTTTCCTTCTCTGTTTTTCTCTTTTACTTATCACTTTTTTTCTCATTTACTATAGCACTGAAACTCCACCCAATAATAGTCCAGAATTGCAAGTTAAACTAACTGCCATTGAATCCTTAAATCACTTTTATATCCAATTATCATCAGCAGAAAACAAGTAACATTGATATTAATTATAATAGGGAAATAGTGTTTAATTAATGCCTGTTCCTTATAGTTTAAAAGATATATCTGACAGACTTAACAGCAATACACCCTGCCAGTCTCTATTACGCTCACTTTGTTCGGTACCACCAGTGGAAGTTGGTGTAGTTTGTGCTGCTAAATTCCCTTTTGATGACAAGTATATGTTTACTATATGATAATTGTATACATGTACATGTATGTGTAGGTGGTATCGTGGTGTTGTAATGGAGAAGAGATATGAAGAGAGAGATGTAGAGAGAGGAGAAGGAAGAGGGTCTGTCTATGAGTACTTGTGTTTCTTTGCTGATTATGGTGACTGTGAGTGGGTCAGTGAGAAATCAGTTCAACCTATTGACAGAACCCTATTACAAGTGAGACTGTGTGAGAGAGAGTGTGTGTGTAAAATATTATATACCTGTCGTTACAATGTTCATACATACATGTATACGATAGCACTTCTATTAAAACATTTGACAGGATCATTGCATTAAAATAAGTTTTTGTCCCAAAGTGCCTGCACAAATGTAAATGCCTTGATTTGAAGTTTATAGTAAAGCTTGCCATCCACTAGGCAAACTTGTTAAAGGAGCTTTTCCTGAAATAAAACACTACCACAGAGTTACCTTTAACAATGCTGACTAGAAGATGGATAACTTAAATCTAAATGATTTTTATTTTGTTATTTTTAGTTGCCATTTCAAGCCATTTGTTGCTCTTTAAACAATCCTGAGGGCATAGGTTAGTGAAATTACCAACTACATATGTGTATAATAATGAATATTTTCTTTTTATTTAATGAATAGAGTTTAATGAAGATGCCCATGAGGACATGTGGGAGCTTATTAATTCACAGCTCATTAGAATGAAGGTACATGTATAACAAAGCCCATATACTTATTATACTAATTATTAATATTAGATAGTGGACAGTGACCCTTCCTTCTGCTCTCCTCCATTCCCTACTACAATCAGTTATTCTGTTGATTTAAAAACTGATGATGGATCCACTGTAGCTTCATTGCTACTGACAGATCAGGATGCTTCTTGTCAACCTCATGAGGTTAACTTAATACCGCCACTTAACTATTATAAATAAAACCAGTCATTTCATTTTTTAAACTAAAGAAAATATTTTGTGTCAAGGCCACTCCAATTACATTTATAATATCCTTTATGTAACAGAAAAGGGATGATACCGTATAAGTGGTTTTTATTAGAGATACAAATTTTGTGGATTCCTTCCTGATTTGTGAAAATAAAATCCACAAAAAATCAATTTAATATTGTACCCAAATGGCATGTGGTAGAATTTGTGAAACTAATATCTGCAAATTGGGGATTTAGTAGATTTTGTGAAAATTATTCCCTCGGAAAAAAAACCACTTATATGGTATAGGCAGGCAGTTTCATTAGTAATGTGTATGATAAGGAAAGAATGAGTCATTGATTTGGCAGATAATGGAAACAATGAATGTAATTGGAATGGCCTAACTGGGTTTTGTGATTAATTTTATCATACTCTTAGCTTCCTGGATCAGAACTGTCCATTTTCTTGAACCTCCTTCTCTTTAATGAAGGAGAACTAGTTTCCTCTTTCCTTCCATTTGTCATTTCCAAGCGAGCACAAATGTAAGCTTATTGTCGTTAAGCACTTTCATTTCATGTACAAGTGCATATATATAGAGAATTGACTGGTGACAATTGTGAGATGTTGGCCAAATGTGTGAATGAGATAAACTCGTCTGAAGTTATAAATGGATTATCTCTCATTGCCTCTTCAAATCATAAGTAATTAGTAGAAGATTGTCTCATTTTTACGTGTACATTTTAGTTCTGCAGTGGTGATGGCCGATGATTGCGATCTTTGTGAAGCACTGCTGAACAGATTAAAAGTAGCTCTAGTGCTATATTTTGTGATTATGGTTTAAATTTTTTTATACAGAGATCTTCAAAGACTCAAATCCCATCTCTTAAACTTCTCTTCACTCTATTCTTGTCCTCTAGGTATGAGAATAGCCTTCACTGTTACATGTATAATGTGACTCATCAAAAAAACACAATTTTGTTTTTAGATACATGCACATAATGAAGTCTTTAACGAAAGGTTATAATTCCATGTATTTGATTATTTTCTAGATTTATTTCTCTTTCTTATGGAGAGCTTCAGGCTGCACTGTGTCACTTAGCTTTCACTGAAAGGAATGGTCCAATATTTTCTCTTTGTTCAGACTTTCTTGCTTGCCTCAATACGGCAAAGAAAATGTAAAGAAAAGAGATAAGAAAATGCACTAGAAATTATTTTGCTTGGAGATTAATGCATTTAATCTTTTAGTGTGATGACTGAAGGTCAGGTTGGTAGGTTTTGTATCCCTGACAAAGAGAGAAAGCCTGCCCATGAACCACTGAGACTAGTGTGCTCTCTCCTCCACACTGATGAAGGATGTAGTACCATATCTCAATATATACCTCATGTACTTCATTGCTTCAAAGACTATTCTGAACAAGTAATTAATAATTATATTGTATTAGTGACATTTAGGGCTGGGGCATTCTAATGTAATAAGAACATTTGAAATATTGCAGTAGGCATTCGAATATGCTAAGTAGGTGTGTCAGTAGGTGTGATATGTACCGTACCTACCAATGCACCTACTAATTAATCACATATAACCTATTTGGGAAGATTTGATGTGCTATTACACTGTACATGTAGGGTCCTGCATTTAATTAGAGCAATCTAAACAAAACTAATTGATTAAGAATAATCTAATTCCATCGTGCAATCATTGGATCATTTGTTTGTTTTGGTCAATAGAATGTTTGAATGCTATAATTTTAGATTCATCCCACCTCTAATAGTCCTCTATAATGTATTGCATTTAATGGTTCTGTATTGTATTTATATTCTTTAGTTGCAGGAGTCACTCCTTTTATCTCTGTTAGCTTCAAGTCTCTTTTATCCTGTGCTCTTAACACATCACATCTCCGCCCTAGTATCATCACTAAAGCTATCCGTCCTCTCAACTTTAAGTCAACTTTTATCATTTAAAGATATTGCAGAATCACTTGGTCTAATGATTGAGGCTCCTCTTCCAATGAATGGGAAGTGTTTCTTGAGTAGTGATTATGAGGAAGAAGAGCCCAAAGCTGTTTCAGTCTCACGTAACATTGTTAAAGAATCTCCTACTAACATTATAGAAAAGTACGTAAAATTTATACATGATAATGAACAGTGTGGTAACTGTGTTTTTATTCAGTTTAGTGCCAAGAGTTTTATGGAGTCAAAACAGATCCCAGGTCATACTTAATGTCCCACTGAGAGGTTGCAGTAAGCATCATGTGGATATGAAGGAGCAAACCTCTTACATTACCGCAAGGTATGACATACGGTATAGCTGGAAAATTTGGCAGAGAATTAAATTTAGCAGATGGGCGGTTCAAAATAAAACCACCAATATCATAACCGTCAATAATAATTGCAATGATGGGCGGATCCCGTCATGAGCATGTGATACTAAAAATGTCAAAATGGCAGCATTGTAGTCAAGACTGTGGGCAAGGACTTCCAAGGAGGAGCTTCAAGAAGAGCTGAGAGTGCGCAAAGAAAAGGCAAGACAGTAAACCGCCAAATTAAGAGACCGCCAATATTATATTTAGGCAATTTTAATGCAAAGCCACCAAAGTTTTAGACTGCCAATTTTTCCAGCTATACTGTACTATAACCATTTGTATTGGCAGACATGGGAATATTTAATTGATGATAAAAAGTCCACAGGAAATTATTGATGCGATTACAAGTACATTGCGTAGTAATTTCAATTACCAAGAGATGATATCATCTACCCTGATTATTACTTCATAATTATAATTGGAATATTAGTATTGCTATTACTTAGAAATTTGAAGCCAGATTTTATGATTTGTACTGTTTGATTTTAATGTTTACATTGCAGTTAATGTTCTATGTAAAGGCTGGTTTACAATATGACGTTAGGCCAACGAACCGTCAATTTTTAATCAAAAGCGTGGGCGATTTGACCTTTTGACGCATGCTTCTGCTAGAATAGAACCAGATTCTATTCCAGTGTCAACGTAACGTCAGGACTAGCGTAATATTGTAAACCACCAGCCTTAAGTTTACATTTGAGGCTGACACTATTCCTTTATAATTTTGCTAAAATATTTTTTGCCTTTCAATATTGATTCACCTCTTCACTGAAATCATGAAAAAAACATATAGACCATTGATTTGATTAGGAAATTTTCATTTGTTAGGAAGATTTGTGTTGTTTATTTTTACTTTTCGGTATTTCTGTATTGGATTCAAGGGATAGGCTATACTACATGTATATAGTGCGGGGTATTTTTCAGAGATTTGGAGTTTTAAAAGAATGGTCATTTCTCAAGAAAGTAAAGTTGGAATTAGCTCAAACTTTGTACATAGCACAAGGACATCAATATGTATCAGAAAATGTAATTAAAAATTGGGGTGATTTTGGAGCCATTTTTTGGAAAAAAAGTATGGGCTGTAGTACAGGGTATTTTTCAGAGATTTGGAGTTTTTTTAATGGTCATAACTCAAAGAATTGAAGTTGGAATTAACTCAAACTTTGTACATAGCATAAGGACATCAAGCATGGGCTATATGCGCACGTGATCAACAAAATCAAAAATTAATTTTTTTAAATTTAATTTAATTTTAATTTATTAGGGTTAATTAAATTATTAGGTTCAAAATTATTATTAGGGTTTAAATTGTAGTGGGGGTGCAGAGACAAGACTAAGAATATTGTTGACTACTTCAGCAATATTAATATGATATATATATATATTTATTTATTTAATGTTCAAAGTTCAGGCAAAGAAGTTGTGCTCTTCCTGTTCTTCTTCCTCTTCTTTTGGCTCAGGTGATGGGGAGGGAGATGGATACAATCCCAGGAATGAATAGAATTTCATGCAGCCCCTAACAAAAGCAGTCATCTCAATGTTAAAGTCAACACCAAATTCACGATGGGCAACCACAAACAAAGCATGCACATCACCAAAGTACTTGATTAATTGTTCATACATTGGCAAACCCTCAAACTCAAGGCAACAATCTTGTCTCATTCTCCTCATGCAAGCCTCATCATGAGGGTGTGGCAAATTGATGGTTGCCATATGAGGTGAATCATTGGCAGTCACCATAATGACACAACTCCTCATAGGATGATGCCCATACTTAATATCAAGTAGGCAAGGCCCAGAATCAACCCATGCTTTGAAATGGCTCATGCTTTTGGCATCCAATGGACCTGGATCAGACACATTCACAACAGGCTGAGCATCATAATTTTCCCAATATTGATTATACCCTCCGAATTTGGTATAAACATCCATCTCAAATTTATCAAGACAATATATGATTGCATTAATGAATGTGGTTTTGCCCTTTTTTGGTGGACCATAAACATAGAGCATCCTGGTCCTTTGATAAGGCTTTCTGTTAGGTGCATATTGCATGCATTTGTCAACATTCTTGATCATTGTGGGAAATTGTGCCACAATCTCAGACCTCCTCCTTCCCTGTTTTGCCATCTTCAGGATCTGGGAGTAGACAGACTCTTTTACCTGTCTGTCCTCCTTGTTGGTGTATGGGAATGGTTCCCCCAGCTGGATTACTTCCAGGTTGTTCTTCTCTGACCTGCAATAATTGACATATTTTTCTCTTGCCTGGAGCCACGTGTCTCCCTCCTGCTTCACTCTCACTCCATTGATCCACTTCACATGGGGCTCCAAATCTTTGAAGATACTTCCATATTGCTGCTCGTGGAAGCCTATGTAGCAATTCCACAATCCATCTTTCTTTCCCTTTCCCATTATCAAGTACTGGATCTGTTCTGAGTGCTTCAGAAAGAACTTCTCTACATCTGCTGATTCCAAGGAGTGATACCATGTGATTGCAAAATGCTTCAGTCTCATTGACCGACGAGACAATGGGCTTGCTGCTCCATCTTGCTCCTTCAAACTGCATTCCAACCCTAAGAATGGTAAACATGTCAATGGTAACATTAGTTGCTAATGTATTGGCACATTCTGCACCATAAAAGCAACACCACCATTTTGTGTCATCTGTATTACCATCCTCATTAAATATGCCCATTTGAGCATTGTTATAATTGGCACCATTGCCATCTTTTACAGTCAACACAGGATGGACTGTCACAAACACAAGAGAGAACTGGTAGTCCTCTGTTAATGCATTGAAATATGCAATTTTCATTTGTGTACCTGCATGGAAGGAACGTCTGCTTAAAAGCAGGACATTCCTTTCTCACCCATGGACTCATCAATAAATTTACAAATATTTTTGGGGATGAATTGCAATCGAATATTGTGATTGCTTCAACACTTGTGAACTTATAAGTCTGAAACAGAGTAGCTGGATTGATCTGCTCTGTCATATCAGACAACTTTATCCCTGTTGTTACTGCTGTTTCTGTGTCAGTTCCTGCATTGAGAGTCAAGAATTCTGGCCAACCTCCTTTCTTGACTTCCACCATACCCAGGACAAAGGTAAAGTCCAGTTTTGGAACCTGTCCAGGACAATCTATCCACCCACCTATATTGTCCTTGAAGGTTGTCCCCCCTCCTGGACCACCTAGACCCGAAAGAACTGCTCCTACTGAACCTGCTGGCACTCCACTCATTCTGGATTGCAGATTATGAGTTTACTCTCTCCTTATATACTAATTGGCTGACTCTTTAAAATCATACTCATGATTTTATTTCTTAAAATAAACTTGGCAAACACCATCTGTCAGCATTAAATATTCTTAGTAATAAATAAAAACCACCACCAACCATAAAATAAAATTTTTAAAAATTAATTTTTGATTTTGTTGATCACGTGCGCGCTGTACAGGGTATTTTTCAGAGATTTGGAGTTTTCTTTTAATGGTCATAACTCAAAGAATTGAAGTCGGAATTAGCTCAAACTTTGTACATAGCATAAGGATATCAATATGTATCAGAAAATGTAATAAAAAGTTGGGGTGATTTTAGAGCCATTTTTTGGAAAAAAAGCATGGGCTATAGACCACCCTAGGCGTGAATTGGAAAATTTATGAATTTCATTAATTTTATATACGGTACCTGCCCACACATCATAATTGGCCGCCATTTTGGTTGGCAAGTTTATTATGGAAGTCAATGGAGGCATGAAGAAAATGCCTCACTTACCTGCTGTAGCTCTGTCAATAGTTAAAAAGCGCTTGCTATAAGAAAGAACAGCTGCCTCTAAGCTTCTCCTGTCAAGGATTTGGTCAAATTTGGTCCAGAAATCTTAATACAGGTTTGTTTTTTTGTCGGCCCGTTTGTTCTCCATTGAAAGTTGCCAACCAAAATGGCGGCCGGAATTTATTCCATCCTAAACCACGCCTTACAACCGTAAAAATTTCTAATAATCTTCCTACGCATTCAATTCTCGCCTAGGGTGGTCTATAGTACAGTGTATTTTTCAGAGATTTTGAGTTTTCTTTTAATGGTCATAACTCAAAGAATTGAAGTCGGAATTAGCTCAAACTTTGTACATAGCATAAGGACATCAATATGTATCAGAAAATGTAATAAAAAGTTGGGGTGATTTCGGAGCCATTTTTTGGAAAAAAGCATGGGCTATAGTACAGGGTATTTTTCAGAGATTTTGAGTTTTCTTTTAATGGTCATAACTCAAAGAATTGAAGTCGGAATTAGCTCAAACTTTGTACATAGCATAAGGACATCAATATGTATCAGAAAATGTAATAAAAAGTTGGGGTGATTTCGGAGCCATTTTTTGGAAAAAAGCATGGGCTATAGTACAGGGTATTTTTCAGAGATTTTGAGTTTTCTTTTAATGGTCATAACTCAAAGAATTGAAGTCGGAATTAGCTCAAACTTTGTACATAGCATAAGGACATCAATATGTATCAAAATGTAATAAAAAGTTGGGGTGATTTCGGAGCCATTTTTGAAACAGTTTTTAGAAATTGGGACTAGGGGTTGTATATGCACCCACTACCCGAAGGAATCTGTCAATAAAATAATATCCAATGCACTCATTATATTATAGAGTAGCTTATGTACTACTTCTAGAAATCCTAATTTCTATAGGTATTGTATTGCCTGTTAATATTACCATTACAGTCTTTGTTATTACTCATAAAGCTGTGTTGGGTCTACCTACCTACATCCATATAGATTGCTGGGTGTAGCTCTTATGACCCAAATATGTCATCATTGTTTATTTACATCAGTTTCTTGGAACATGTGAACACACTGTATAGCATATGCCCTCACTTCCTTCATTCAATGATATTAGTACCAATACTCAGTATTGTGACTGAACTATGTAGGTCATTTGTAGCTAGACACTAAAAATAATATTATTACTATTACTATGATGTAAAAATACAATTTGTCATTGGCTATTTCCCACCATTCCTCAAACCCAACATGCCGTATAGTAGAATATTTTATTGATCCGTCCAAAAATCAATTTTGTGGTTTTATACTTTTGGCCATCTTGAGCAGTATTAAATCGATTTTTGCGGATTTTATTTTCGTGAATTTTAAAAAACCTGAAATCCATGAAAATTTGAAGCCACAAAAATTTTGAGCTATTATGGTATACTAGAGGGAACGTGTTGCTAGCAACATTTGCTTTGATCTTGTAAGCAACATGTTGCCAACTTTTTATTCTTGGCAACATGTTGCTTACGAAATCAAAGTAAACACAAATGTTACTGTTAACATGTTGCCTATGGTGTTGCCAACACGTGTATGGGCAACACCGTTTCTTGCTAAAATGTAATCTTATTATTATAATACATGTACAGTGACAGAAACAAAATGTACATGTACACAAAATGTAATAAATAAAAATAGTGTCACATAAACGACTGGTGCATTTTGTGTTCAGGCTTAAGTTGTTATTAATTAACTATTTCTTTGTGTATAATGTTACTTTTCATGTATTTACTCTTACTATTACTTCATCTCTATTATATTTATACCATTAGTCCATTACTATCATATATTACCCCATTCCTGGCTAATACAAACTTTCTTTTGTAGCTGCAATGTGGAAGATAAACAATACAAGTTTAGTTTGGAGCTATTTGACAACATAGACCAGGTACTATTCAATTATGGATGCCTTCCTCTACACACACTACACAATAATTGGGTTATTATTGGAACAGCCTAACAGAAGGTAAACAATTGTCTTGAACAGGTTCATTCTAAACAAGATGGCTCTGGTGTTATTATTAAGCTTACAAAGTCTCGGTTGTGTTATTGGCCTCGCTTAACATCATGTAAAGTTCGACCATCTTTTGTCGGGGTGGACCACGACAGGTGGAAAGACAGTAGCAGCAGTGATGAGGAAGAGATGAGAACAAAGCAGAAAAGTAAGCTACAGTGTTTGTGATTAGTGTGGCTTGAGTGACTCAACTATGCTCATTAAGTTGTACATGTATGGGTTGAACTGCATTCTTTTGCCTAAAATTAATTGGTCCTTATTATTGTCAGTATATTCATGTGTAACATTCATTGAAAGCACAAGATTTGCAATCCCAGTAATTAAGTTTTAATACTTTAGTGTGGCTCTTAATCAGAGCTTGTAATATTCAGACAAATAACACATTCACTGCAACTTTTCATGATAGGCACATCTTTATTGAGGGATGCAGATGTTGCTTACGACTCGTCTGAATGCAACAGTGAAAGTGGTGATCAAGGTGAAGGAAGCGATAGTGAGCCTGAGTTTGAAGATGATGACGAATTACTTGATTTCCTTCCAAGTTGACCGCAACTATAGATAGACACACTTCATTGAGTTACTTATAGTATGTTCAAATAATAATTTAGAATTAATGATTCATGACATGCACATAACTGATTCAGTATATTCTTATTACAATATCAATGGTTGTCATTTTACAGTAAACTGCTTGATTCATTGCTGTAGAATGGTGGAGGGTGGCTAAAATGACTGCCTTGCAAGTCTTGGAGTGCTAGTGAGAATTCTTGCATTGAGTTATCTTCATTTTCTCCTGAAGCAAGTAAAGTTGCATTTATTGTGCATATCTTGAGTACAGGAGCTTCAAGTTTAAATCCATCGCTGCATCTCAGAGTGGAATTTATAATGTCTATACTTATAATGTCTTGTAGTGGATATTGCCTCAATTTTTTGAAAGTAGCTGTGCAAGGTAGAGGTTGCCGTGACTCGGAGAAATACAGATTCTCATTTTGAATGTATAATAATCCTGTTGGACTCTCACTGATGTATCCGGAGACTCCTTCTTTGTAAATCTCTGTAAAAGTTGATGTCTTGAAGGTAGTGTCGTTTTGATGATGAACAGCAGTATCCAGAATACAACCCATTCACTTTCGCTCAGGCGAGAAATTATGCATTCGAGATGCGGTGCCCAGATTTATCATAGATTTATAAAGAAATTTATACGGCTGCACACCAAACCGCTTATTTCCGTATATTTTGGGTGGGGCTGGTCGCGTCTGCAAAATAACCTAAAAGGGATGGCATCCAATGGCTACTTTCTCGCGAGGGATGAGTTCATAGACTCTCTTGCTCAGAATGCTGATGCTTTGGAGAAGCTCCAAAAGATGTATAAACTTCCGGAAATATACACCACCTTGCCGCCGGAGAGGACTGTACGTGCCTTGGAGCTAATCGATGTCTTTTCTCCACAGTCACCTGTTGGACTGCTCGAGCTTCCTTTTTGGTTAGGAATGAAGGACACGCACAAGAAAATCAAGAGGATCATGAAATTAAAGAAGTCTAATTCCTTTCGTTATAGAGGCTGTAATGAATTGCACTTGAATGCAGACCTGGAGCAGATTTTAAGAAACGTTGAGAGAGCTGGTCGTTACTTCTATAGTGACCTCCAACTTGCCCAATCTGTGCTACAGACTAGAGCAGCAGTAGCAGACAAAACGGAAAAATTCATTAAAACCATTCCAGTTATTACTGACCTTGTGAAAGATGTTGGCGACACTATGAAAGATCTCGCAAATCTTCAAATAACCTTGGAGAGAGGACTTGACAATAGCACTGATTTCTGTTGCAGCTGTAAGTTATGGCTTTTCTGGCTCTGTTTTTTTATACCATACATGTAGCTGGTAATTTTGGAGAGGGAAAATTTTTACAAATTTGCCATTTTTATTAGCCATTTATTATCGAAATAAAATTCACCATTTTGAACCATTAATGCACATGATGGCCAGAAATTTCTTAATAACAATCTGTCAAATTTTCCTCTCTCCCCTCAAAAATTTCCAGCTATTGCATGACTACAAATTCTTGAGTGTATGAATTGCTCAGCTCAGTCTGCCTTATTAAAATTTTGGAAGTTTTGACAAGCAGTGTTTCCCTTATAAATTATAGAGGCTAGCAATAATTATGGTAAATATAAACCATATTTGAATACGTGTGTTTATAGACTGTGTCCTATTGGGTGGAGCTCCTCTGTATACAAACATAGTATAAACAAGTGTAAATTAGAACTGGGGGAATTACTAGATGCAATATTTTACTTGTTTCTTCATTGTATAGCTAAAAGGAAAGTGAATAATGAAGAAGGGCCACCTCATCCCTTGATACAACCCCTATCTACTGGTTCTGATCCTCTCAGAAGAAGACAGATAGAACAGGCACACACAACGCAAGCTATGTTACCACCTCAGAGCCGATTTGAAGAGAGTTGGAGAAAGGGACCACCCTCTCCTTTGCCTCCTCTTCCTCCCAAGCCTTCAAATTCTCCACGAGTTATTGAGCGAGTGGCCAATAAAATAGACGAGAGGAAAGTGATGGTTCAATTAGGAGAACCTAGAATACGAATGTCAAGGACTTTTAATGATAGGGAAGCATTTGATCGATTGATGGCAGAAGAGCAAAGGAGGAAAATGGCACTACAACAGGAAAAAATGATTGAAAGCAGGCCGTTACCCGATATACCACAACCTGTTATGTTGTATGATGACATACTAAATAGCCCTCGGGAAATTAGTTCACATTCCTATCCAAATCCAACCTCTTCAACAAACCCTTTTGAGCGAGGGCCTATAGACACACCAAACGAAAGAGGACGAGTCATAATTGAGCAACAAAATCCTTTTGTCCAACAAAAACAGTTTTCTGTCCTAAAGCAGCAACAGTTTCAAATGCAGGTCGTGGAAGAGCAAGACTTTCACAATAGACAAAACCCATTTTTTAGCAGAAGAGACAATTTTGAAAAATCATCCTTTGATGCTCCGCATTCCTTAGAACTTAAAACTGATGATTACGAACGTTTGAGACGGAGCAGAATGGACCGTTGTGAAAGCTATGTGGACATGACAAACAACAGTAGTAAAAGTAAAGTTATAAATTCTCAGCAAATTTTATGTTGCATGCCTTATTTTTTGCCATAGATTCCAGCTATGTTAATGTCACTGTATCAAATGGCGTGCCAGTTATGCCACAACCAGGCGGCGAAACTTCTGGTGACTCTGATGAAGAAACAGATATGGAATTATTTAGAAGATTTCCTACTGAAGATGATGAAGATGAAGAAAATTTCCCTGCAGAAGAATATGATTCAGTTGGACCTTCTAATAGTCTATCAAGAAGTCAATTAATGCAAATGAGACACTAAGGGCTCTCTTTTTATTTTTTGCTGCTACAAATTTATTTAAAAAATAGTATCATTATTCACTAACCTGTTTACAAGTTTCACTTGTTTAGGATATGCATATTAATGATATTTATTGTTGGAAATGGTATTTATGAATGAGAGAACAATATACATTAAGGAGGACAACAAGGAAACTGCAAAGGATATATATATTTTTTGTAAAGAGAGTTCAGCTCATAACTTCTATAATGTCAAGATCGAGAAAAGAACACGAACTTCAGTTCAACAAACTAGTTGATAGGTTTGCTCTTGAGCTGTTGGAGAATGAAAAGGAAAGGCTGGTGCATGCTTATGAGCTCCCTCCTCATTACTACAACTTGTCAACTATTCAAGTGATGGTGGCCTTAAAAATGACAGGGGTTTTCAATGTTGCCAATCCAGAAGGGCTGCTTGATATAGCAGAGTTCCTTGAAAGGAGTGACCTCATAAATGACTTTACACCTAAGATTGAAGAATGCAAAAAAGCAAAGCCACGAAAATCGTCTGTGATGCTTCCACTGAAAGAGCTTTATGAAAGTGTGGACTTGGCTCCAACACTTGACATTGCTGTAAAGCAGATTGAGTTAGGCCAAGCAAGCTCAGAGCAACTCCAGAAGATTTGTCTTCATCGTAAGCCACACATGAAGAAACAAATATCAGAGCATTTTGAAACCATCTTTGGAAACCTAAAAGGAGCTGTGGCTTCTTTGCATGAAATGAAAAAAGATCTAATAATGCCAAGTAAGGAGATACTGCATGAAGTATCAGATTACCCCCAATATTGTTTTTATCATAGATCTTCCTATGCAACCTGTGGAAGAATCTATACCTCATCCCATTCTAGTGTCCCAGGATAGTGATACAGTAATACCACAGCAAGAACAAGAGGCAATCTATGAGAATGTTGGACGACAATTGCAGCAGACACCAAGGAAATCTTCAGGACCCCCACAACAAATGGAGAGGTCAGGGACTTTTGGACATCATCCACAAGTCTTACAATCAAATTCTCCAACTCCAAGAGTTAGAACACCTCAAGGAGAAAGAAGAGATGCAACTGTGAAGCCTCCTCCTCCAATGACACCAGCTAAACCACCAAAACCAACCAGCAATCAAGTAAAGCTTCATTCCAGTGATGATATTAGCAGTGGCAACAAGTCACCAAAAGTACCTTTGCTGCCACCAGCTAGAGGTATTACTAGATTATATGCATGCATTCACTAAATATATTTTTCCCTTTTAAGTATTGAATCTAAAGTCAAAGGAGAACAGTCCAGTAACAGGAGCAAAGCCTTCTCCTCCTCCTCCTACAAGACCAAAACCAGTTAGGACACATCAGGGGAAGAAAGAAGAGAATACTGAAGATCATTATGCTATCCCTGTAGTCTCTAGCTATCGTACCAGTGCTTCTTTTTCTGATAGTGGTTATAGGGGAGATTGGCCTGAGCCTGAAACCAAACAGAAGTCAGGTTTGTTTTAAAATAGTGTATATTAGCTTGATTTTATTGGTTGTATTTCAGAGTATCAGTCACTAGTTTCTGTGCAAGAGGAAGAAGAGGGCATTTACTCTATACCCCATAATTTATAGTAGTTTAGTTTGTTGCTGTGTTTGTTTTGTGTTGTGAACACTTTATAGTCAGTTTGAGTGGGCGGCTCAAGCCACCTGTATACCTGTATACCGCGTACCACCTGTATACCACCAGTATTGCGTGGGCGGATAACCCAATGATGAGTTATTACATCATGACTAATGCTAACCAAAACAGTATAAAAGGCTCGATAAAAGGCCACTGGATCAAGACATTTTAACGAAGTAAAAGAGGTAGTAGTCTGAAGAGAAAGTATGAACGGAGAACAATTTCGAGAAGTAGTGTTTACCGTTTCTCAAAGCCTGAGGCCAGACGAGAGCCATGATATTGCTTACATAAATAACTTGCCAGAAAAGTTTCTGAAGGCACGTCCCATTGAAGTCCTTATGCAGTTGGAAGTAGAACAAAAAATCTACCAGGACAATCCAGAATCACTAGCAAAGGTACTAGAGACAGTGAACAGACATGACCTCGCTGGCAAAGTAAAGAAGGCGATAAAAACCATGAAAAAGAAGAAGAACCCCCAGAATCCTGCTAACATCTCTGATCATCTCCAAACGCTCCACGTTGAGTTGGCACTCTCAAAAATGCAGATAGAATATGCAACACATCGCATACGCCTCTTAAAGAAAAACTTCCATCACATCTCTTCTACTAATGCTATCAACTTTCAGTCAGCGATTGATTGTTGCAGCAAGGCAAGCCAGTCACTTACATTGATTCAGAAAACACTGAAGTCTGAGTCTGATGGCTCCAGCTCCGATGAAGAACCAGCATTAAATTCATCAGGATCCCTACATTCTCTGAATTCTCTAGCAAAAAAGGAGAAAGAAATGTACCAGGAGAGAATGACAGAAGAATGTAAGTTTATAGCTCAATTTATAAAAATGATGTTATCATCTTCGATTGATGTGTAGGTAAAAGGCATTTAGCTCCCATCCCACTGCCAGGCTTAACTAAAGAGTGCACCACCAGACCACCCAGCACACGTCACGATCATTATGACGATATTGAGCCAAGGGACAGAACAGTGTCTGTCTCAAGCATGAATGACAGCGGATTTGTAGACGTTTCACCATTTTTAAAAACAAAAACAAAGCCACAAGACAATGAACTAGATGACGAAGCAATATACGAAGAGCTGGGACCAGCACCTGATGAAAGAGCCAGGCTCCAAACTCCAGTGGAGAATGGAGACAACGAAGGTGGCTACATGAAGCTCACACTTTGCAATGTTCCTAAAAGCGAATACACAAAGATAAATATGCATACGAGATATCTTCCAGCTCGATTTCCTGGGCAAGTAAACAAAAAGACTTGCTGTGGAACACCAGGTATTATAGAATACACTTAATGCATAAAAATGCCTTATAAGGAAGCCATAATTATGCCAATGATCATTGTTTACACATAGCTGCTTCCATTATAAACAATTTCTTCCTTTTTGCAGGAGAAGGGGAAGATGAAGACCACCTTTATTGTGAGGTTCAATATGGAGGAATACATACAAGCTGAAATTTACACACAACATGACAATTAAATGCACTAAACTCACAAACAATGTATAGTTGTATTCTAGCAACAGAGTGGTCATTTACTTTTATTATATATTATAATAAGAATTATTATATATAATAACAAATAATAATTAGAAATGTGTTGACATCAATTTTTGAGTCTAGCTGAACTGGCCAGCAACTTTTTCTTTGTAGCACTCCTTAAAATTCTTGGAGAGAACTTTAACTTCATGGGAGGGGTAGTGCTTTTGCGAAGTTTCTTGAGAAGTGACTTCCGCTTCTTTGCACTAGAAACTTTCTGTACTGGAGTAGTGACCTTGTAATGTACTAGGTAGTGGATTGTGAGAAGGATTCATATTTCATGCCTACCTCTTTGGCAATAGCATCACTACACTTGTCAGTCATAGGACATTCTTCCTCACTGACTATAAAAAATGAAAAATAAAAAGCCGGTTATGTCAAGTTCCTAACTTTGGCTAGTTTCAGTATCATTAGTCTCCATGTAGGCGGGAATGACTGCATGAGTAGCCTAAAATGAGTATGAATTACTACTAACATGTATTGCGGTACATCACCTCTTGTATTTCCTCATTCCTCTCCTCTTCGTTACTCCATTCCTATATTAAACATGTATAAGAAATGTTCCCACCGTAGCCATTATAGTAGCTAATGCACTGCATGCTATCATCAGCATCGTAATTATAATGCAATGTTGTTAAGAATGTGCTGACACCAAAAAATATATTTACCAAAATGGCATTTATTATGATAGCATGATGGGCTTCAACTCATAACTGGCTGAATTATGAACTAGAAACAAAATTTATTATACCTTTGTGACGCCTGCTATATCTTCCCCTTCGTTATCAAGGAAAAATACACCATTACTCTCTGCATTGAGAACTTCCTCCTTTTCCCTAGTCTCTTCTCTAAAATCATTAGATGATGGATTCTTTTCTGTAGTCCTGTCAGTGTGAGACAGAAGCTGGAATGGAAATGAATGGATTTCATTACAATAGTATAAAGTTGTAATAGTCCTTACACATAAGAGTAACTCTTCTTTCTCTTTCGTGATATCAGAGAGAAGATGCTCCTGAATCTGTTCTGACGACCATATTCTTTTTATTCCTAATGTCTCACAAATACTACCACAAAAAACTGTTAAAATGACATTATATAAGGCAAAATGGTTGTCCTCCAAAATTAGGAGGGTCAGGGTCTAAATAAAGTTTTAAGGCTTTACTATAAAGCTTGATTCCCATTTTACACTATTTTATGTAATATTACACATTATGACTGAAAGCCCTATAGCTTAAATAAATGACAGAGGTAATTGAGGACTTTCCAATTATGCATACATTTAAAGGGGCTTACAGTGACATTGCATCACAGTGTGAAATAGACTTACATGTAAGTCAAAGTCATTAGGTGGTACCAAAGCTCTTTTGACTAAAACGCATGCCACTATAGGCAGAGAAAAGATGATGAGAAGTAGGTTATTTCTAAACGGGCTACAATCAACATATTTTCTTGCAATATTAAATGATGCAAGTCTATTACTGCTACTTCAAATATGCAGTGGGCTTGTTTACACATGTGGGTATCAGAATTAACAAATAACACATGTGGTCTTTTTATATGGTCTTGTTTACAAGACCATCAAAAAAGACTCTTTGGAACTGTAACGTGTGATGAAGTCAGAATCTCTGTTATTGTGGGCATGTGAACTGCCAGTATGTCAGACTTAAAAATAATCAGCTAAGACATCTTAGCAATAACAGACACACATCACAAAGGGCAGGCCCCTAGCTTCAGTAAAAACATGCACTCTTCCTGTGTATCCTAAGAGAAGGTGTATTTATAAATAGACTAGTCCGACTGTCTATCCTACAAAGTGTCAGAGGACAAATGTACTAACATACACTACTCCCAATATTATTATTGCAACTAAGTGAGCAAAATTAACAAAAAGTAGTACAGTAGAGATAGTGTAGCCTAACAAACATGCAATGGAGAAGGGCAGCTCCTTATATGGATAAATCCATATATAGCATAAAACGACCTCATACTTTAAATTCCACTGGTTTTTATCATAATTCAAGTAAACAGGAAGCTGTCAGCAATGATAAACAACACTAAATACATTTACGTCAATCCACGTCATGTAAATGTATAATGTATTCAGCAAACTACTGTGTTTTATTATTGTGTTAGAGAAAAATTTCCCTGGTTATTTTATTTCTTTGTTTACGCCAGCACTCGCAGAGCTATAATAGTGTTAATTATACTATTACAATGGAGCTAAAGCATGGTACTACTAAAAAGCTTACTAAACACTCAAAACAACTTTGTGACAGATCTTTGCTTACTTTAATGGGTAAAGTAAACCATTAACTAAGAGGTACAGGTAAAACAAACAATAATACGAAACACGTGTTCAAATCACCTTGAATCAACTGAATATAGCCATTTAGAGAATAATGCTGGAGCCTTTAAATAACACTTTGACTACAAAAAGGGCAAAAGTGTTTAGCATAATCATTATACAAATTGTTAATTACTTCAAAATGCTTTGAAGATTCGAAGCTTAGACGTTTAGCAAAATTGAGACAGCATATATAACTATATAGAGTAAATTAAAACCTCATCATTCGTTACTAATAATAAAAGGATCTATTAATAGCATAATGAGTACTTCCTTCTAAGTATAGGAGGATATAAGCCATGTCCAAATACGGCAAATATTCTAATGTGATTATCATAAACTGCAAAGGGGATGATTTACCATAAGTAAACATGTGAATCACAAACATTGCGACGGAGTCCAAAAGAACTAAACTGAATCCAATTGAGAACTGATCTAGGAAATGAGAGAAGTAAAATGAAAAGAGGGGAAGGAGAGAGAGAGGAGAGAGAGGAGAGAGAGAGGAGAGAGAGGAGAGGGAGAGGGAGAGAGAGAGAGAGAGGGAGAGAGAGAGAGAGAGAGGGAGGGAGAGGGAGAGAGGGAGAGGGAGAGAGAGAGAGAGAGAGGGAGAGGGAGGGAGAGAGGAAGGGAAAAGGGCAAGATCAGAAATAGACGTACTTTATTAATTCTAAAACGACACCTTCTTTGCCATTTGGTACATTTACCTGTAGCAAGGAGCTCAAAGCAACTACTCCTTTGCCTTTTTAATAACTGTTGAAAAATTTGTTAATAAATAATAAAAAACTGACTGGAAAATGTAAGTAGAGTCCTTCTCAAATGTGAAGACAAATCACCAACACCTTTACTATCACTTTAAAGGAATATAATAATAATAATAATAATAATAATAATAATAATAATAGTAGTAGTAGTAATAAATCATTACCTATTAAGCAGACAGCATTCGATATAAATAGATAGGAGGGCACTTAGCTGGTTATCATAGCAAATATCCCAACTGTCACACTCAGGTCTGGAAATCAAAAAGTGAACAGCAAAAACAACAGAGAGGATCTTCTCGGTAGAAGGTGTAGCTCCAATTGTCAGTAAATGTGAATATAAATAGATGAAGGTGTCTAGGCAGAATATGAGGGTTTGAGTGTTTAGGAGACATTGTGAATAAAAGTCAATGGCCTTGAGTATAGATTCGCCATCACATGAATGAACCTAGAAAATAAAATTAAATTAATAAAAATAATGATTTTAATGCTATGTTTATTAGTACATGTATTATTTAGTTTATTAATGTTTTAATGCTTTTCTAAGTAATAATAACAGCAATGTTGCTAACAGTGATAACCACAACCACAGATACTAACAGGCCATAGTTCCTGATCTGACATGACCTAATGCAATGACTCATTAATTTGGTAACAATTTATCTATTTGCTTTTCATTTTCGTTTACTTCCTTTTTAATTTAACAATGATAATAATAACAAAATGCTAAAAATAATAATGGCAGCCATGATAAGTTATTACATCATGACTAATACTAACCAAATACTCCGCCCACTCGTTACTTATTTCTTTAAAGCTGATGCATTCATTTGAAGAACTGCTTACTAGCAATTGCTCATCTAAAATAAAAAAATATAACAAAAATAATTCATAAAATATCATCATAGCTCACACATGTGGCATATCTCTTCCTTGCTGAGGTTTGGATTGGATGTAGATGCTTTTATTGTTTTCAGTGACTCAGAAACACTCTCTTTAGTGAGGGCAGAGGAGCTCGGAATAGCAACTGGCTTAAATTTACTCTCTAACAGGCTAAAAGACAAAATGGAGAAAGTACTTAAAAATTAAAGCTATTTTACATTTAGGAGCTATTTGATTTTTAATTACTGGTACTATCAAGAGTACATAATTTACAAAGAGTGTCTAACTGTACTATAATAGCCGAAACATGACTGCGTAGCCTTTTCTTGTGCATCTTTGGGCATTCCCGCATACTGGGTGTGGCTGTGTAGGAAAAATGGCTGCCAAGTTTGCTCAACAAGTTTTACTGGCCGTTTTGGTGTCTCTGCTATAGCAGTGCTGCACAACGGGCTTCGGCAGCATTATAAAGTTTACTAGTATGATGTCTAAAGCTTCTTCAAGTGTTCTCCACTGTTTTTATGCTAACTTCTACACGTGTTTTTAGTAGGAACACCCATGCTTCTGGTCTCACGTGACTTACCGTATAGCGCTTTATTTTTAAGGAGCTAAACTTTCGCTATTTTCGCGGTTAGCACGAAACCGCGAAATTAAAGATCCGGTAAAATTTCAATTGCCATTAAAGGTGTGGCACTAACATTGCGAATCTGCAAAAATTATTTCCGCAAAAAATTGATTTTTATCAATCCGCGAAATTTTAGCTCCGCAAAATTAAAGCACTATATGGTAGTTCTACGATTTAGTTTGACTTAGTTTCAGCTACTAAAGTGCAGTTAGACACTCTCTGTAAATTATATACTCTTTTTACTATTAATTACCAATTTAGCTATATACTGGAAAAATGTTTATGTATTATGCCATGTAGCTGTTAATAATAATTTATTGATATCAATAATATTAGTACCCATCACAAAATCCAGTGAGAGTTAAAGCTTTTGACCAGTAACTAAAGTCCCTCTCAGGTTAATTAAATGTTCACTAACTTCATGCACATTGCAGTACACATTATAAACAAATCAAATACCAGGTATCATAATGATCTTACCTTTTCAACTGGTCTCTGTAACGACTGGTGTTCTCCACCAAATGATCTTTGAGCTCGCAGTTTGGAAGGGAGTCAACTGAACTCTTCAATATGTCATAAAAATCAGCATCAGTCGAATAATAATCAAAAATTTCAAAACCAAACGACTCTAAAAAAATCAAAATTAATTCCCACGTATTTTTCTTCTATGTTTCATTAACTTACCAGCCAATCTATAGGACAAGGAGTTTATAAACTTTATGCCTTCTCCTTCCATGGCCATTTTAAAGCACGTGACTCCGCGCATGCGCAGTTACTACCTAATGCAGCAGCGTGATGATGCATTGGTGCGTGGGCGTTAGACCTCACATCCTAAGAAACCTCCTAGGGTTTGTCCGAAAAACTCCACCCATTTCCCCGCCTATAGCAAGACTCAGAGGTCCTGGGCCTGTAGTACTGAGGAGAGGCTACATGGAGGAAACACGTGGCAATGAGTCTATTACAACTGAGATTAAAACTGATATGAAAGAAGCCCTAGAGTTTGAAGGAGGAGCAAGTTCATCATCAGCCGAAGTTAAAAAGGAAATGGTTGGGCAGGGGGAGGAATCGGACGATGAAGATAGACTGAAAGCAGTTCCGGGTGGATTCACGTCGGAAATATTTAAAATAGAAATTAAAAACATTCCGGCGTATGTTGGATACAAGGTATGATGCACAAACTGACCTTGATATCTTAGTAATTATTAACTTCCGGCATTCTATAAGGACAAGGAATGTAGTAGTAGTAGTAATAGTAGATTTAATTACTACAAAATTTTAACAAAGGATATCATAATAATTTAGGAGGGATGTATAAAATATAGCTAAATTTTTATAGCTAAATTTTTGCAAGTTTAAGGAAAGAATCAGTCTTTACTATGCAGAGTCTGAAATAACAGTTAGACAACGGACATTTTTTAACCATTTTTGCTCAATTCAGTCAATCGACTGACCGAATTTTATGTTGCTATACATTTTATCTGAACAACATGATTTTAAAAAGGGATTTGACATGTCCTACTGCAGGGTTTCCCGCAAAGCATGCTAAGTGAGCATTCTTCAAGAACTACAATACAGTACGTGGCATTTTTTAAATTCATAAAAAATCCAAATTTGACCGGAATCAGCTCAAACTTTTTGCACAGCTTAAGATTATGTATATCTATCAGTAAAAATATAAATATAGATACTTTTTAACTTTTAATTTTGAAGTAATTGGGCCAAAGCCACTGTACTGTAGTACAGGAACTTTTACCCAATTTTTGAGTAATTTCAAAAATTTTTTAAATTTAAATTTGATCAGAATCAGCTCAAACTTTCTACGCAGCACAAAAACTCACATATGTATCAGAAAAAATTATAAAAATGGAGAATTTTGAAGTTTTAATTTTTGCCGAAATTGGGCCAAAGTCCCTGTGCTATATAGCACAGGGGCTTTGGTCTGATTTTTGAGCAACTTCAAAAATTCATAAAAAATTAAATTTTATTGGAATTAGCTCGAACATTTTAAACAGCATAAGAAAAATTAATGGTTACATGTATTGTAAAAAAGAAATTATAAAAAGTGAGAATTCTCTCCTAGTCATTGTGGCAAAATTTGGTGTTTTGATACAAAATGAAACTCGCCATTTTGAGCCATTATGTGCATGCTCAATGGCATATGGTCATAAATTTGTCAAATTAAAACCCACCAGTCACTAAAATTTAGCAATTCATGCCCTCCAAAAATTAGCAGTTACCCTATACATGGAAATTTACGAGTGGATAAATTTTTGCGAATGAATTTGCAGGATTTCGCGAGGCCAAATTTTTGCAAATTATTTTGAAGTGCCACCATTTCATAATAATCAAGTATTGCAGCAACATTGTAAATTAATTTTAATTATACGTACACCCACATGCTAAGATGAATTTTCACGTGTTGTAATTTCGCGAATGGCCCTTCTTTTCACAAAATTCATGAAAGTTTATCCCCTTGAAAATTTCCACGTATAGGGTATACATTGTTCAACCACTGTACTGTATAATATGTTATTTTAGTTCAATTACAACTACATTATAGTCTTAATGTAATGTTAATGGTTTTGTAATATAATTCTTAATGTACATGTAACCCGCTTCATGCCTGCATGATTTAGTTATTGAAAGTGTTGTGACTACTAATTGCATGATTTGTAGGTCATAATTTTTATACACCTACTGACAATAAATTGTATTACACTTTCTCTCTCTCTCTCTCTCTCTCTCTCCCTCTCCCTCTCTCTCTTAGCAAATTCAAAAAAGATTAAATTCATTGAATCTTGAGCCGGTAAAAATAAAGATAATTCAAAACATGTATGCACAGTGTTTCGTCACTTTTAAAAATGAAGAGCAAAGACAGGTTAAAAGGTTTACATGTGCAATTAAATTTCTTTCTCCATCTTTATAGAAGCGTTCCCTCTTCCCCTCCTAATTCTCTCTATCTCTCTATATTTGAACAAAATTTTACATTTTCGATAGTAATTAATTCTCTTGTTATCTTTATTTCTATAGTTGGCATTGTCAGTGATCAATGGCCATGTCTGGAAGAAGAAGAAACTGAAAGCAATTGTAAGTGAGTTTATGTACAAGTATATTCATCATTCTAAAATTTAGCAAAACTGTGACTCACTGATAAAATGAGCATTTTTATTAAATAGAGTGTGGCATATAATCATGATGTTGGTTGAATTTAATTTTGCAAATTATAGCAAATAGCAAAACTTATATTTTAATGACAAGTTTTTTTAAATTTTCTTTCTCTCTTCTCTTGTATCATTCTCTCTCTCACTAGCATGCTAAACCTGCCAAAGACCCATTACTGGTGGCAAGAAAGCGTAAAAGTAAATGATATTTATATAATTTAGTATTATTATATTATTATTATTTATTTATTTATTTTATTAGTTGATGAAGATAAGATTACTCCCAGTAAAAGACTATGCATTGCTTCGATGACTGAAGAAGAGCGCAGAGAAAAGTAAAAAATAATAAATGATTATTTATTTTGCAGTGCACTAGAAGCATTGAATGAGAGAAACAATAATATATTATTATTTTACTAATAATTTTTAAGCACCAGTTCTTATAATGTCAAGTGAAATTAAATTTCTTTAGATTATTTGACTCAGTAACTGCACTATGGAGATTACCATATAGCAAGCAATTAGAACAGAAACATACTACTATTAAGGAGTGGTTGGTGACTGCTGCTAGACAGCTCAATAAGATTAAACCAGTAAGTAGTAAAGTTGCATACCAAAGATACCTTGGGCTGTCAATAGTCACAACATCAATTGTACTTAATTGTAATAGTTAATAGGTCCATTAGACAGTGTAATTACCATTATACTACCCAATTAAAATATATTTTTTAAATTTTTGTTATGGGTATGTTGTTTTTAGGGAGAATGGTTCCGTGAGCATATGAAATCAAATAATGGTCTCCTCTGTCAGTTATTACCAATAAAATCATCAGTAAGAGAGAGAGGGAGAGAGAAGTAAAAATTTGAGCTAAGATTGAAGTTTATTTATTTTATAGCTTGTCACTGAAGCATATCGGAACAAATGTGAGTTTATAATTGGATACGGACCCTCTCGCGAAACAGGTATAATATGTCGCCAAAGCCACACCTATTTATAAACCACACCCACTAGTAATTGGATTCATGCCGGGATCGTTCCTAGAAGGTGATGTTAGTTTGATGTCACCACGTGAATGCATTAATGTATCTCAGTATTCGAAGGATGTTGTACAGGTAATGCTTGGAGAACAGGGCTGACAGTGACTATGAGTTACCCACAAAAATTAATATCGTACAATACTACAATATCATTTATTGATGAGGAATTAATATTGGCGATTGGCAGTTCTATGAAGTAATTGCAAATTTAAAATTTGCCATTTTGTTTCAATTTGAGCATGTTCAATGGCACATGGCACAAAATCGCTAATATAAAATTTGCCAATGAACTTTCCAACACAGCATAAGGACATCAATATAGTACATGTAGATATTACACAGGCAAATTTTCCAAATATTACTCTTGATAATGAATCATCTTGTAGGGTACTTTTAAAATGCTTACTGCACATGTGCGTACATGAAATTTAAAAACATGAAATCCTCACAAAATGTTGTATCTTTTATAGCACAGCTGTCTATTGGAATACTGTATTGCAGGTTTTTTCAAGGATAATAATTTTCGCAAATGACCTGTATCTGGGGGTTCACGGAATTAATTTTTTCAAATTCTATTTAATTTTTTGAATCTTGAAAATCTGCAAAATTTGTAAAATTTATTATCTTTGGAAAAAAACCCGCTATACAGTACTATAGCAAATGAACTGACAATTCATATAATACATTACTTAATGTTGCAGTGTTTATTTTTTGTGCATAAAACATGAATTTTATTATGCTGTACATCTATACATGTACGATGTATGTAAAAATGTACATGTACTTGTTATTCATGATGTGTTATATTGTACATGTATTGTGTCCATGTAGGTATTTGAAGACTTTGTGAAGACGTCGGATTATAAAGCATACGACTTAGTGACACACACAGGGTGAGGGTGAGGGAGAGGGTGAGGGAGAGGGTGAGGGTGAGGATGAGGGAGGGGGTGAGGGTTAGGGTGAGGCAGAGGAGAGATTAGGGAAGGGGAAAATGTAGAGACGAATGTTTCACGAGTAATAAAGTTGATGAATCTTGCGTTTTTTAATGAATTTGTGAAATTAAATTCCCTGAAAAGGTATAGCAAAACTAGTAAAACTATACAATGTGAGATTGTAAAATATCAAAATCTAAGACAAATTTGCGAAATTTTATACTCAAGAAATATTTCTCTTATGTAATTATGGTAATTTTGATTGTAATATTACAGTAATTGGAAGCTACTCACAGTTAAAGATTTTACAAGTAAAGAGAGAATGATAATTATCACATTCAACAAAGGCATACTGTCAGAGGTAATTATAATTAATGATAACACTAAATTGATTACTAGAATGTTATTTTAAAATGTACTGTATAGCTAGAAAATTTGGAGTGTTAAAATTTGGCAAATTGACTTTAAAAGAGGTTTGGACGTTAAAAATTTGGTGAAATTTTAACTTCGTGCATGCTTCTATGGGACCCCATCAAATTGGAGAACAAAAGTTTAGCGAATAGACTTCAATTTGCCAAATTGCCAAAATTGTAATCCACCAAATTTTCTATCTATTATGGTAATTACTAGGAGGAGATTGATTTGGAGAAGAAAAGAGTTATCAAATTATTCCAAGAGGGAGAAGGGAAGGGATTATGTCCAACCTCTCTCTACTGGTTG
This sequence comes from Amphimedon queenslandica, assembly GCF_000090795.2. Lineage (NCBI taxonomy): Eukaryota > Metazoa > Porifera > Demospongiae > Haplosclerida > Niphatidae > Amphimedon > Amphimedon queenslandica. The sequence continues at coordinate 65,912 of NW_003546413.1, read as the reverse complement.
ACTGTAGCTCACGGCAGGTATAATACATGTACTACTGGTCCTAGCTGTTATGTGTGGAATACCGTATGCACTGTGGCTTTATTTGTAATAAGGAAGGTTGTTGTAATAGTAATGCAATAGTACATTGTGTATTTGAAAAAAAGATTGTTGGGAAATTGATGGTACATGTAGAAGTAATAAAACTAGTTCAAGGGTAGTCCATCCTCTGAACATGACTGGAGTTCCGTGGCATATCATGTCATGAAAGCAATTTATAATATTGTTATGAACTGGGTCTAATATTTTAGAAAATTTTAGAGTTGCTTCGAAATTTGACCAAGGACCTTGAGTATTGGCAGGATTTCCCATAAGAATTTGGCACAGTTGATTGTTAAGTTGCTCCAAAATTGGACCAATTTTATTTCAGTAAAAATTCTCCATTTTTATACATTTTCTGATAAATATACATTATGTTGTGTATCAATTTTGAGCAGATTTAAATGTTTCATAAATTATAAAGTTGCTCAAAAATCAGGCCAGCGACCAAAGGCTATAGCCTTGAATCTTTGGGCCAAATTTTGTGACGTGAAATCTCCATTTAAAATTTTTTTTCTGATGCATATACATGTCCTTATGTTGTGTATCAACTTTGAGCTGATTTCAATCAAATTTGATTTTTTATTAAACAATATTATAAATTTTATTAATTTTATTAAACAGATGCTCATCCATGTAGCTCACAAAATTTTTGATCTGAAGTTCCAAATTAGCTCAAACTTTCAGAGCAAATAGCTATAGCATTGTCAGTTAGAATATATATATATATATATGTACCTATTAAGTCTGGTTTACATTTGCCACAAAATGCAACGCAAACAAGTACAAAATTAAAATTTTAGTCAATTTTTGTATTAAATTCAAAGCGTTTTTCAATCAAAAGATTAGATATCGCCCATGCACTTTTGACTGTTTTGTCAAACACTAACCTAGCTTTAGATTTGTATGTCTTGCAGAAAGTTTGATCACAAGTAATTAGTTTTTATTACTCCAGGAAAAAGGCAAACCTTGTGTATGAGCTACTCTTAGGGACTGAGGCAAGTTATTCATTTATTTATTCATTTTCATGTACATGTACATTTACATGTGTTTATTTGTGGGATAATTTTGAGGAATTATGACTATAATGTTGACATAATTAGTTTCAGTAATAATTAGTTTCAAATTATCAATGCCATGTTGACACTCAAACATAATAATAAATTATTATATTTTATACCCTATAGTCTCCTCTATTCCCCCTCACTCCCTCTAACTCTCTCACGCTCTTTGTTCCTCACATGTATTTTTCCTTGTTCTCTACCCATTCAAGGGTTACTCTATCTTTTTTCTTTCCTTTCTCCCTTAACTTACCGTACACTTTCCCCTTTCTTTGTTCCTTTGTCTATTAACCTCTATTAACGATTTTTACAACTAAGGTAACCAATTGCAGTTTGAAAATCATATTCATGTCCATTAACTTTACAAAATAAGGCCAATGATTAAAATAGTTGAAATTAGCGTATAATAATTATTATTGGGTTTACAGTATCCTCTCTCCTTAGGTTGTTCACGAGTATGTTAATGGGTTGAAGTTCAGTATCTCACCCGAAGCATTCTTTCAAGTCAATACACTAGCCACAGAGACACTATACAGTACCATTGCTGATCTAGTGTCTGGTATATCTCCTGGCGTCTCTACTCCTCCTGTCCTGTATGGTTAGTATGTTGTTTAGTCCTAGGATAATGGTGTGCTAATGAGTAATTTGATGTTCATCTCATCTATTGGGTCTATCCCTATCCTTTTGACTATGGCAACTTCTGTCACATATTCCTGTCTATATCCTATCTTTATGTTATATTCCTTTTATGATCTGTATGTATGTATGTATGTATACTTGTATACCTTTTAAGTATATGTGTATACTGTACTTTTATCTATTACTGTGGTAGACTTGTTTCTCTTTCCCACCTTTATTCTGAGTAGATACAATGTGTTTCTTCGAACCTCCTTATGTCTTGTTCCTTACTTCCTATCTTTCTTTCTCTCTCGTTTCTTCTTTTTTATGCTTCTCTCTCTCTCTTCAGATATCTGTTGTGGTACAGGTACAATAGGTTTAAGCGTAGCAAAGGTATTGTAAAGGATTATCCCTAATAATTAACCATCATCATCTACATGTATCATTTTAGACAGTACCTTTATCACAAGTTATTGGTATAGAGTTGAATGAGCAGGCTGTTAAAAACGCTGAACACAATGCAGTTTTAAATGGTGACTCTATTTTTAATCTCTCTTCTAACTTTCACTTTCATTTACATGTCTATCTCTATGTAATCTTTACCCTACCTTTCTAGGTATTAAAAATTGTCGCTACATGTGCGGTCGTGCTGAGGATGTCATTCCATCTCACATGCTAGAGTCTTATGGTATTGATGATGCCATTGCTGTTGTTGATCCTCCTAGGAGCGGACTCCGTAAGAACTCACTAATACATTTAATTGATTTCTTTTTGTTCTTTTCTTGTACTACTGTCTCTCTCCCTCTCTCTCTTTCTTCTATGTGTATTTTCTTCCTCTCTCTCTCTCTATTTCCCCTTCTCTCTTTATCCATACACACCCTCTCTCTCTCTCCCTCTCCCTCTCTCTCTCAGACCCTAAAGTGATTCAGGCCATCAGGCGTAACAAAAACATTAAAAATCTCATATACGTCTCGTGTGATCCTGACAGACTAGAGCACAACATAGCAGAGTAAGGGACACTAGCAACACTGACATCACTTCTCTCTCTCTTTTAGTCTGTGTCGAGAGCCTTCTCATCGAATCAAAGGATTACCGTTTCGACCAGTTAAGGCTATTCCTATAGACCTATTCCCTCACACTGACCACTGTGAAGTAGTTCTCCTCTTTGAGAGACTGAAGCAAGATGGAGGGAAGGAGGCAATGGGAGGAGAGAAGAGCGAGGAGGAAGAGAAAGAGAGAGAGAGTGAGGAGGACTTTCGTACAGAAAAAGACCTCGAACCTGTTGGTTTAACTAGTGAGAAATTGTCACCTCAAAAATCATGTAAATAGTATCATGATGATAATAATAATAACAACAACAATAATGATGATAATAAATAATAGTGATGACCATGCATCGTAATATGTACATAGTGATATTGAAAATACATGTAGCAACTTATTTTAGGAAAAAAACATTATGATAATAAACAGGGTTAATATAATTTGTGTCAATTGTAAGTATTTATGTCTATTTTAGTTGTCATGACTACTAGAACTAGTATAGCTAGCAATTAGACTAAATAACATTACATTTCAATTAATGTTTAATTGTCTGTGTTTAAGTGCTGGAGGGAGTGGGACCAACATAAATTAAAATGGTAATGTGGATGAATATCGACTTAAGCATCATGCCCCCACTGCAGCTCTCCTTTCCAGTCTGTGTGTGTGTGTGTGTGTGTGTGTGTTTATACTTTTAATGTTCTATCATCATCAAGTATCACTACTGTGGTTCTCCTGGTATCTGATCTGGAGCGGGGGCGAAATGATGGAGAGTGACTGTCCATGTCGTCTCTTGATTCCGGGGATGATTCTTTGATTTCGGGGGATGAGTCGTCTCTGATTTCTCTCTGTCTCTGATCCATTTTTCTATGTCTAATGCATGGAGGGAGTGGAGTCGTCTGGGTTACTATTGGTTGCTGATAATCTGAAGGATCTGGGGGAAGAGAGAGAGAGAGAGAGAGAAAGACAGGAAAAGAGAGAAGGAGAGAGAGGGAGAGATAAAAGAGAAGGTATCAAAGAAAGGTACACATGATACTGAAGTCTGCTGAATAAAAACTGTTGATCACAGTTCAAAAGCTATTCAAACGCTAAGTAAATAACTTGATCAATATTTTCAAACATCACTTAAGTGCCAACGCACACAAGCCTAGACACACACATATACTGACTCCCATCGACTGTTGATAATTGTCTTTTCACAAACTCTAATCCCCAACACACTACCAACTAACACAAACACAACCTGATAACAATTATCAATATGCCGTTAGTATGCCACATTTTCTATACAAACTCTTGCAATAATAGTCATTGTTATACGCAGTCTGAAGACATTCACGTGAACGCACGAATGTAAAAGGATTTGCTCTATCCTTCCTATGTTAGCAAACACTATACATACAGGCTTAGCACAATAATAAGTACTTAGCACAAGAATAGGTTATCAATATTACAATATGCCAGAATTTAATTTTATCATAATAATAATTATTATTTTTACCTGCTTTTGGATTGAGCATGAAAGGATTGATAGTCATGTAGTCATGAAATTTTGGATCACTTAAGTTATCGAGTGACAGAGACACCTCAAGATTTGAGTAACTAGGCATTACTGAATGTAAAAAAAGAAAAGAGTATAAGTGAAAAGTGAATAGCACTGTAAACATAATAACAAAACAAATTAAAGATTAATTGTACTTATTAGTATACTTGGTTACCTGTGTTTTGTGATCTAGGTGGTAGAGGAGGTGCACTTTTGCATGGCTCTGGGGGGAAGAGCCAATGGTACGGCTCACTGTAAGTATGGCTACTGTTGATACTGCTCAATAGATCTGTGCTTGCTGCAACAGGAGGAGGAGGAGGAGGGAGAGAAGGAGGGAGAGGGTAGACCGATCGAGCTGCTTGCTTGAGTGAGTATTGCCCGATTATTTCCCCAGTAGGAGATATGTCCCAAGTTGATGTGGTTTGATCGACCAGTAGATGCTGTGAGTGAGGGAATGAATGAGGCATAGGAGGAGAAGAAGAGGTTCCTAGGGTAACTGGGCTATGATAACGAGGCCTTCTGCTAGGGCTGGTTACATATGATAAGGCCACAGGTGGAGGACGATATGCATTTGGAGAGTGAGCGTTATTCCTGCTTTTTGAGCCAGTGAAACGAGGAGATGGAAGTGTTGCACTCTTCATTGTGTAGTCATCCGGATTGTTCAGCTGTGGCCGAGTGATTACTTGTTTGTCTGATTTGCTTCGCTTCATGGCCTTGTTCTTGTGTCCTCTCTTTGACTGCTCAGCAGTGCTCTCCTCTGGGATTGTCTCCGGGGGAGATAAAGCTTGTGGATTTGAAGGGCGAGTAGCTGCAGAACTGCGTCTGAAAAGTCTTCTTACAAGAGAGGGCTTTGCGGACGAGGATGTAGATTTCCCTGCCATTACTTGCATAGTATTTGTCTCTGGTCGCTTCTTTTTCTCTCTCCCGCTATGACTAGCCATTTCAATTTGTTCTGATGATGAGGGTTCCTTTTGTGTTGACGAGTAGTCGTGTTCCCGGGAGTACTACGCGCCAATATATACTGCGCATGCTCAGAACAACATTATTTTATTAATACTAACTGACTATTAATTTAAAGTTAACAATAATAATTATAAATACATATTTTCAAAAATAAAATACACAACATAAAAAATACAAAAAAGAATCTTTAAAATAGTCTTTTTATCAAGAAATTTTACTAGCCACAAGTGGTTGATAAACTGACCCTAAAGAGAAGAAAAAAGAGTAATTCATAATACTCATTTGCTCATTCAATGTACACTTAATAACATAAAGTGGATATAAACAGTGCATTACCCTACAATTAGAGTTTCCCATAAAATTTTGTTGGCATAGTGCTTTCTTGTCAGTGGATTTGACAAAAATTACAGGAAGAGAATTCTCCATTTTTATAATTTTTTTTCTGATACACATACATGTTCTTATGTTGTACATCAATTTTAAGCTGATTCTAATCAAATTATGAATTTTTAAAGTTGCTCAAAAATTGGGCCAATGACCAAAGGCTATAGCCTTAGGTCTTTGACCAAATTTTGTCAAAAATGAAAAAGAGAGAATTCTCCATTTTTCTAATTTTTTTCTGATGCATATACATGTACATGTCTTTATGCTGTGTATCAACTTTGAACTCATTCCGATCAAATTTGGATTTTTGATGAATTTTTGATGTTGCTCAAAAATTGATGCAAAGAACAAGTCTTTGATCAAATTCTATCAAAAATGGGTTTGAAAAAATTCTCTATTAAAATATATTTTTTCAGATATAAATACATGTTTTCATGTTGTGTGCCAACTTTGAGCTGTAGATTTTTTTTATAAATTTTTAAACTGCATTGCAGTACTTGTCAGCTCATGAAGCTCATGCTGTTTAGCTCACTTAGCATGCTTTGTGGGAAACCCTGATTATACAATTAAATACAAGAATATTGGAAGCTCATAAAAGAAGAGTTTTTTGGTTACATAGTAGGCTAGTATGTATACTATTTATTACAAAGCTACTTATAGAGTCTAAAACAAAGTTTTGCAATAAAAACAGATACCTTGACTACTATACATGAAATCCTGTTAATAGGTTGTAGCATAAAGTGGTACTATTATGTAGCTGGTAATTTAAAGTTAGACAAATTTGGTGTTTTGAGCCATTAATTTTGCTGCCAAAATAACATTTTGCGTATGCTCATTGGCACATTATTGAAAACCAATTAATAACTATAATTGAGCAATTTCTTAAAATTCATTCGCTGCAAAATTAGCAATTTCAAAAGAAGTTCACCTTATATGTTAACACTGTTGTTGTCACATTGCCCCTCTTGCACTGAAACTAATTAAGCTCTATCTTATTGAGTGAAGTCCTTAATGGCACTATACATTAGAGGCAATCTGTGGTTACTTTGATCTTCAGACAATGAAACAGATAGTTGTTCTATTCTGGGACACGTGCTGCTTGTACAGCATCAAGATAACCAAAGATTGCCTGTAATAGGATTGCCTGGTATACAGTGACCTTAATTTATAGTGAAAGTAAAGCACTTAGTAAATATAGTACATATGTACATTGGCCAAAAAACCCAGGGAAATCAACAAAGTCAAGATTGTATAGTGGGTTCTTTCGCTTGGCCAAACTTTTCATTCTCTTACATGTCACTCCAAAATCCCATGAATTAACAGAAATGCATGGTGTGAATGGGCCATTCCACAGAACAAAAAACCTACAAAGTCAGATTTTCTCCCAAAAAGTATAAGTTCGACCCAAAAAAGAAACTTGCCAATTCACAGCTTCTAACAGACTTTTTAACAGACTTTTGTACTAAAATCAACACCCAATCATCTTTAAACTTTTTACATTTGACATTAGAAGCCAGCAATAAGGCTTATATCTACTTCAAAACATTGCTTTGTTTGAAAACAAATAAATGTAGCATACTTTGAGCTGAATCCAAAAAAGAATAATACTATGACGTAACTTTTCTTATGCTAGTATAGACATAGTGTTACCATAACTCTAACTAAGGTTATGTCATTCACATTCTACATGTATATCTCTTTTACTAGACAGGCATATACTGTATTTTCTTAAATAAAAGCCCAGGCGTCTATTTCCTAAAATGGCATTTGGATCTCGAAAAAAATTTTTTAAATAAAATAAAACTTGAGCCCAGAGCAGGATTGAACCTGGGACCTCTGCACTTGACATCATGAACTTAAGGAAGTATAAATGCACGTGCACAATGCTACTGAATTACATGTACTTTAAGGCTAGATTTGCATATTTATACTTCCATTCTATTGCTACCACGGTGTTTATTTGCATCCGGCTTTTATTTAAGGAAATACGGTATACTTATATAAACCACAAACACTTTATTTTTGCAATGCTGTCCCTTGACAAAAAATTCTAACAGTTTTTCTTCAAGACATTGTAGGTGGAATTAATGTTTCTTAAAGATTATTATGAGTTTTTATACCACTTTTGCAAGCTGGCATTGTGCAGACGAAAATAATTAGAGTATTTTCAGAAACAATAACAATCAACCTAAACTGTTTTAAGTTGGTAAAGTGAGTTTTGGATACACAGCACACTCCCCCTCACTAATTTCTTACACACAGACACACATGGTTATAATTCTTTCTTTATACTCACCATTAGTGTCATTGGTTTCCTGCAAAGCCATGTATATGTCGGTTGGAACCGATGAAGATATGTATGTATTAAGTGAGGCTGGATCAGTATAAAGTGGAGGCTCTGGAAGGAAAGAAAGACAGTAACAAAATGACAAAGAGAAAAAGAGACAACATAATGAGAAAAAAAAATGAAAGAGAGAGAAATTAAAAAAGAAAATGGCAATAGGGACAAAGAGAGAAGAAAAATGGACATACATGTACCTTCAATGATAGTATCAATTGGTGTACTCCCATTACTAACAGGAATGCTATAAGTATTTTCCTCATCCATCTCCAAAGTATTCAATGGCAGATACATATTATCACCTCCTTCTATTTCCTCTCCTCCAATTCCACTATCACTACCCACATGACCAGATATGGAGCTCATTACCATGTATCCATCTTCACCGATGTCTTCAGTAGTTGTTGACAAACTCTCTTCCTTAAATGGATGGTCAATGTCATCTGTACTGGCATACCACTCGATTGTTTCTTTATGAGAATCATGAGCAACAACACCATGTACATGTGGAACTGCATACCTTGTGTCTTGCTCTAACTCATTTTTATGGACAGCATCATCCGAGCTAGCATACCATTCTATGGCATCTGGCTCAGACTGAATAGATAGAGCACGATTAGTGGTTGTGTCTGGTAAGGTATAGATGTCTTCTGGGACAGAGTGAGAGGGAGAGAGAGAAGTTTTGCTGAAAAGAGGAACGGGTTCTGTAAGGGAGAGAGGAGGAGGGTATGTACGTGCAGTATAAGATAAGGAGTTAGCCACTGGTTCTCTAGTAGCTCGAGATCTTTCCCTAGGAATCGGAGGTGTTCTTAACTGTATTTCTTTACTAATGTTACTGCGTGGTAAAGGCTCAGGCGGTCTGCTTATGATGGGACCTTTATTCTTGTTTCTTCTAGGAGAGGGAACAGGAGGAGCTGGACGAGTATTAGGTCCTTCTTTGTCCTTGTGGCTTAATACTCTAGTAACAGGTGGAGGGGTGTAGTAAGAATACTGTGGAGTTTTACTCCTTGGGGGTAACTCTGAAGGAGGATTAGTACCTGTTGCTTTGACAGTAAGGAATGGAGAATTATTATTATATCTAGGTAGAGTTAAGTTTTCAGAAGACTTTGAGCGATGCTTAACAATGAAAACAGGACTATAATCCGGACGAGCTGGTGGCGGGTCCTTTTTCTCTCTCTTTGCTTGAAGTGTCAAGAATGAGTGTGAAGAAGGCGGAGGAGTGGTGAGTGATGAAGACGAGTTTCTTTTCTCAACCTTATGCTGTTGATAAGAAGTGGATAGAGGAGGCGGTGGATGTGGAGGAAGGACTCTTATCTCCTTCTTCTCTGGAGAGAGCAGAGCGGGAGGCTTGTCAGCCTTCTCTTGTAGTTTATGCTGTGACGAGGTTGGAGGCCTAGACGGCCGAGGAGGGGGAGAAGGAGTAGAGGCGGCTGCATTACTTGCTAGTCTTCGTGGAGGAGGCCTCGTGGGCCTGCTGGGAGGTATCTTCTTCTGGAGCAGATCTTGGGACATCTTGACTGACTTATCTTCCAGACCGGCTGAGACCGCTGACTATCAATGCTAATAAAATTTGAGGTTGTCATGGCGATGACCTTAATTATTTAGGGATTGTATTACAGCAATGAATTTTTTAATAAAAATAATTATCACCCATGCAATACTTAGTAGCTGTTAGAAAATTGAACTCAATAAGAATTAAGTTTATTTTCAATAATAATTGTTGCACACGATCATAATAACAACAAATAATAACAATAACAATAATAATAATAATAATAATAATAATAATAATAATAATGAGATTTTAAATTTTACGTTATCATAAAACAGATAGAATTTTTCACAGCAATAACAACAAAACAAAGATAATGATAATTAGTCAGATGAAGCTGATTGAGGCAGAGGGTGAGAATTAACAGAATAAGAACTGATTAGTGTTTTAATAAAGCTGACCCTCAGGCCAACCATCTCTTGAATATCACCAAATGAATAATTGTAACTTTCAATCACTTCATGTGTCATTGAAGTCCTCACCCTAGCATAGGTTTCCTATTAAATATAACATACATACATCATAGAACTCTTATGTAATAGGCTGTAGACATAAAGGAAGGATATGACAATGAGGCTGGGTAAGTGACATCACTATATTTCTTTTGTTACAGACAATGATAGAAGCTTATATCTAGAAAGTTCAGGGCATGATCTTTATACAAAGTACATGCATCACAATCAGTTCCATTTGAAAAAAATACATGTATAGTAGTACATCAAGTTAAAATATAATTCTCCTGCCACACCTAAAAGTTTTTAAAATACTAATTTTTGACTTGTTGCAATTTGGCAAATTTTTGAGCCATGGGCCATTGAGATACACACAATGGTTCAAAATTGTAAGTATAAAAATGCCAATTTCAAGTCTCCCCTCCAAAACTACTAGCAATACAATATGCCTTTGCTTTCAAACTACCATATAGTGGGTATATTTTGTCAGGAAAAATGTTCGTTCTAAGCAGGATTAGAAATTTTTGTTCATTTTATTTTCGTTCTGAGCAGCCATTTTGTACACGTGGCATTGATGAAACGCCCTTTTCGTTTGGAAAATGTTCATTCCACAAGGAATGAGAACAAAATGAACGAAATTAAACTCAAATGGAATATACCCACTATACGGTACTCATATAGCAAGTGAGCACATAACTATACACACTTCTGACCATAGTAATTCTATCTACACGTATATAGGACTGGGATATGAATGTCAAAGGAAATAATCTTTCAACTAAAAGTATTGTATGAAATCAAAATTGATTCATTATTGCATAATCAACAGAGTCAGCCACCAGTATAATATTATATTAATTCCAGTGCTAAAGGTTAATGCAAATGGACTACATGCTACATAAGCAGTCAATGAGCTAAGACATCACAACACATTCTCCTCTCATACTCAATACAGTCAAGCAACAATCCTAATGTAAGGTGCAAATAATTATTACATAACTCTGATGAGTTGACCACACATATATTTAGTTATACAAACATATACAGACACACTTGAGGAATAAGTAAATTATAGACAAAGACCCATCAACTCTAATAATGCTTACTTGATCAATCCCCAAATCGTTTTCACCAACTTTAGGATCATCTTTAACGTTTAGCTTCGCGAGTGCTCCAGCCAATGTCTCTGATTCAGTGATGGGAGTAAAACGCTTGGCAATACTCAGTAATGATGATTTAAGATCTTCTAATAACTCTAGCAATGAGATAGTAGCCTAGAATAGCAGAGAAAGGAATAAAATATTATAGATCAAAATTTTGTCTGTCAAAAATTTTGTCAAATTCGTCTGGGAGCTTTTTTGATGAAACTTATTTGCTCCATGTGGGTGGTAACAGAATTATAAAAGAAATTACAAAAAATTTAATGACTAGCAAAATTTACACTACATTATATGCTGTAACATTACATGCAAGTTGGTAGTAATGAAGAAGAGATAGAGCATGAAGTTAGTTGAATGCAATACATTTCTGAGGGTAATAATGATATTTCAATGATTAACATGGTCTTATGATCAATAATAATTATACAGTTCAAATAGTGAGTCAATTACGATACAGTGAAAGCTTATAATGTCAGTAATAAGTCAATTATTAATATACAGTGAAGGCTTATTTGTGAATGATATCCCTCCAATAACACCTAATACTCTATCAGTCTTAAATGAACAAACAATCTTCCAATAAACAACCAAACAAATACTGGATTTTGAGAAGATAAAAGTCCATTGTCTATTGTAATAAAGTTTTATTGCTATATAAAAATATCCTCTTTTGATTTCTAATAAAAGAAATGTGTCTTTACTCCTCTAAGAATAAGCTGACAGTTATCTTGCTTCCATTCCTCGCATTCGCCAGAATCACGTCTTTTGTCCCATTTTCAATAATTCTTGTCAAAATAAAGGCATTTTCAACTAGGAAGTAGGCAATTTATGGTAAATTAGAACCATACAAGTATAATTCTATAAAGTATTTTAAGCAATACCACATGGACACAGTAACAAGGAGTGGTTACTGTGGTTAGATCATCCAACATGATTACATGTACAGAAACACTCATTTCGGCTCACTTTTACTTGTCACAATAAATTATGGTTTGTGGTTAATATAGGGTTTAATTCCCACACATTTTTGGCATAATGGTGAATTTTTGAAGTTGCTCTATAATGGTACTTCATTAAACATATGGCAAGGCTAAAAATAATTTTTTATTTTTCTGTTACATATACATGTACATGTACTTATGATTTGTAGAAACTTTGAGCTGATTCCAATCAAAATTGGATTATTTTACAAATTTTCCAAAATCAGATTGAAGTCCCTGTACTATAGTACAGGTTGGCCAAATTTCCCCAAAAATGACTAGAGAGAATTCTCCATTTTCATAATTTTTTTCTGATACATAAACATGTCCTTATGTTGTGTAGAAAGTTTGAGCTCATTCAAATCAAAATTGAATTTATTAATTTTTAAAGTTTAATTGAGACAAAGATCATGTATTATATAGTACAGGGTCACTGGCTAAATTTCGCCAAAAATGACTAGGAGAGAATTATCAACTTTTATAATTGTTTCTGATACATATACCTTATTTCCTTAAATAAAAGCCCGGGTGTCTATTTCCTAAAATGATACTTGGACCTCCAAAAAATATATAAAAAAATAAAAAAACTTTGGCCCAGAGCGGGATTCGAACCCGCGGCCTCAAGCTTTTGACTTTTGGAACTTCAGGCATTGCCCACTAGACTACTGAGTCACTCCTAGGCAGGTGTTGCGTATTTATAGTTTAATTCTATTGCTACCCCGGCGTTTATTCGAATGCGGCTTCTATTTAAGGAAATACGGTACATGTTCATATGTTGTGTAGAAGGTTTGAGCTACATGTAATTCCAATTTAAATCAGATTTTTTATGAAGGATGTCAGCTCACGAAGCATATGTTTTTAAGCACGCTTTGTGGGTTAATGCCATTTTTAGTGCCAGATTCATAAAATCAATACAGTAGGGCGCCTTCTTACGAGGGCTGTAAATTTCGTGAACTCGCCCAAAAATCTATTTTGTGGATTTAATTTTCCCAAATTTATGCCGTGTCTGCCGTCTTGTACCGTAATAATTTGATTCTCGCAGAAGTAATTTTCACAAATCTTCAAAATATTGCAAATTCCGTGAAATTTACAGCCCTCAAAAAAAGGCACCATACGGTATAACATGTACAGTGGACATTCATTATTTTACTTTATTGCTCTCTCCATTAGACCCTGCAGTAGCTCCTCCTCCTCCTCCTCCTCCTCCTTTCTTCTTTTTCTTTTTGGCTGATTTTTTAGGTGTAATATACTCAAGGCACATCCCAGTGATGAGAGTGACCCAACTGGCTGTGAGTATTAACAACACAATCTGATCAAAATCGAGCTTCCATGTGAGTAATACTTCAGGAGAAGAGAAAGTAGCTACAGAAAGACACAGAGCAAGAGAGAGAGAGACGGAGGGAGGGAGAGAGAGAGAGAAAGTAGCAATAGAAAGTATGGGAGTAATATACATGTAGCAAGCAAGCACATTTTTTGATTCTCACTAGCATCAGTGTCAGAAGGAAGTCCCTGTATCATATCTCTCAGATCTAAAATATGACAAAGGAAATAAAATAATTTATAATCATAAACTCTAAGTGGTATAGTAAAAACATTAACATATACAGTAATTAAAAATAGTAAACAAACAAACAACACTATATACTCCTACTAACAATCTTGACCCAACAACGATATACTGATTGCATAAATACAATTCTAACTTTAAAACAAAAAAGACAAAGATAGTGTTGAAATCTATTAATAGCCTAATAATACACCGTATAGCGGGAAATTTTAGAGGGACTAAAATTTGGTGAATTACTAAATTTTAGTGATTGGCAGATTTTAATTTGACAAATTTGTGGCCACGAGCCATTGAGGATGCGTATAATGGCTCAAAATGGCTGATTTTTATTTTGGCAAATGGCTATCAAAACATCCACCAAACTTAATCCCCTCCAAAATTTCCCACTATACGGTAGTGTTGATATCGATAGCCTAATAATATACATAGCAAAGTGGGAGAATAAGGAATGATTATCATGTAATATCATGTCACACAGAATGTACATATATGGACACACCTATGACCCCACACACACTAATATCGTGTATGCCCACAGACTGAAAACTACAAAGCATACATCAAATTACAATTAATAATTAATGATTATATGGAATAGGGATGAATGTAGAACAACTTTTAGGGCTCTCCTCCACATACAAGTATACACTGAGTTACAAATGACATTCAACATTTCACGACTTCATTATATGTTAATGTATCGGTAAAAGTGTGATACACATAGGTATAATGCATGAGACAATTCTTACAATACCAAATTAATATAAAACAGCTACTTAACTAATGTGAGTTTTAAAAATATTATATACATGTACACAGATCAGGCTTTCATACAGTAATTGTTTTTTGGGGGGGAGGAGGGGAGCTCTGAGCTGTGCTGGCTTTTGCATACATGTACAATCATTACAATGTATATTTGTAATTATTTTAATCAATGGTGTGACAATGAGAATGAATGGGGGGGGGGAATTCCAGTGCTCCCCCTCTCTATGAAACCCTGCAAAATCTTGAATTTCAATCACTTATCAAAAATATATCTAGATGTACACAATGATGCAAATCTGACCTTTAGCTGACATGCTAAACTAATTAAGCGAATGTTTACAAGCATCAAGTGTACACAGTACAAGTCAGAGTTTACAAACTATAGACCCTTAACTAATATACACACCATCTAAAGACATAGCCTATACCCGTATTTTGAACAAAAACTACAACAATAGAAGAAACAATTATATATGTACATTCAGTGAATGGTTTTCCACATGACTTTGGTACGTGCTAATGCAGCTTCTTGTTCAAGTTCCTCAAAAATGGGGCCAAAGAATCTGTACTACCATACTCCCCTCAATTAAAGCACTTCTTGATAAACAATGCTATTTAACACTTCTACCACACCCCTTTAATTAGAAATGCCTAGGCTGAGTTGGACTTCTGCAGCTGCCAAAGGGAGGTGCTGGTTTAGAGAGGTAATTAGCAAAGTAGGCAATGCACCTGTAAACAATGGGTGTTACTTCAACAAAAATTATAAGAAGAGAATTCTCCATTTTAATAATTTTTCTGATACACATACATGTCCTTATGCTGTGTATTAACTTTGAGCTGATTCTAATAAAATTTGAATTATTCATAAAATTTTAAAGTTGGTCAAAATGTTATGGGCTAACGGCCAAGACTATAGTCATTTTTTGAGAAATGGTAAAATTCATAAAAACCTAAATTTGATTAGAATCAGCTCAAAGTTGATACACAGCATATGGACATGTATATAAATCAGAAAAAAACATTCAAAAAGGAGAATTCTTTTCCTTGTGATTTTTGACGAAATTTGACCTGAGACCAAAGGCTGAAGAAGCCTTTAAAAATTTTTTCCTTGTAATTTTTCCTCATGATCAAAGGCTGAATAAACATTTGAACAATTTTTTCTTGTGTCCTTGTGATTTCAGATGAAATTTGGCCAAATTACATTAAAAATGAAAAGGAGAGTATTCTTCATTATTATAATTTTTTCTGATGCATATTATACATGTCCTCATGCTGTGTATCAACTTTGAGCTGATTCTGATCAAATTTGAATTTTTTTTATAAATTTTTAAATTTGCTCAAAAAGTGAGCCAGCAACCAAAGGATATACATACACATGTACATGTCCTTATAGTGTGTATTAAGCTGATTCTCATCAAAATTAGAAATTTTTAAAATTTAGCCACAAATCTAGCCACTACACAAGATATTTCAAGAAAAATGACCAGGAGAGAATTATCCACACTTTTCTGACACATATACATGTGCTTACGTTATGTAGAAAATTTGAGTTGATTCCAATCAAAATTGAATCTTTTAATTTTAAAAGTAGCTCGCAGTAAAAGGTTTAAATGTCATGTATCATTAATTCAATAATTAATCAAAATTTTCCAGTAAAATACATGTAGCAATATAACTAAAGGCTCAAGTTAATGAGTGAAATAACTATAAGAACGGGCTACTGTATCTCCATCAAAT
The DNA here is from genome assembly GCF_000090795.2 of Amphimedon queenslandica. Classification (NCBI taxonomy): domain Eukaryota; kingdom Metazoa; phylum Porifera; class Demospongiae; order Haplosclerida; family Niphatidae; genus Amphimedon; species Amphimedon queenslandica. The sequence continues at coordinate 49,673 of NW_003546413.1, read as the reverse complement.
ATCCCATCATTCACATGCATAGCAACAAAATCAATTGTTCAACATTTAGCAGAAAGAGAAATGGCCAATTCCACATACATGTACTTATAGCACCTGTAGCCATTGCACGTAACAATCAACCCAACAATTATATTCACTATCTACATGAACCAAGTTTAACATATGCTTTACAAGATGATTTATTGGCAGGGAATTACCGTATAGTGGGTAATTTTCAACTGGGGCTTATTTTCATCTTTGTTGCTACTAATTATAAACAAAAATTAATTCTGAAAATAGGCGTGACCATAATAAATTAATAAAAAATGTTAACAAGCAAAGATGGGCTTAAAAACGGTGTTCACCTTCTAAGGAACCTCTTCCAGACCCTATAGGACCAGAGGACCTTTTCTGATTAAGACATCAGATCAACTGTTTTGTCTAGTCAAAAATAAAACCAAATTTTTGAATTTTTCTTTTAAAGTCATTTCTGGTTTCATTCGAAATTTTTAACTGCTGAAAAATATCCGCTATACGGTAATACTGGCCATTGGCAGTTCTATGAAGAAATTGCCAATATAAAATCCGCCATTTTGTTTCAATCTGAGCATGCTCAATGGCACATGGCACAAAACCACCAATATAAAATTTGCCAATTTTGTTCCACAGGCAAATTCCCCAAATATTACTCCCGCCAATAAATCATGTTATACATGGTATGTGTTTCAAAAATTTTTTAGTATCATTACTGGCAAAATTATCACTTATAGCACCTTTCAGTATTGCCTGTATTGATGAACATTCTTCAGATAATGAAGGGGGAGGGGATCCTGTGGGAGTGGCCAAAACACTCATTCCTATTTTGATGAAATTCAATAAAATCAAACTGTGACCAGTTGTGATGAATGGAATTAATTGTGAAGTGGGAGGGGATCGAATATTAACCTAAAGAAAGAGAGAGAGAGAGAGGGGGGAGGGAGGGAGAGAGAGGAAGAGAGAAAGTATAAGAGATAAATACATACATGTACATATAGAGTGAGAAGAGAGAGGGAGAGAGGGGGGAGGGAGGAAGGAGGAGGGAGAGAGAGAGAGAAAGAGGTAAATACATGCAATGTGTGCATGAGAGAGAGAGAGAGAGAGGGGGGGGGAGGGAAGAAAGTATAAGAGATAAATAACATTTACATATAGAGTGAGAAGAGAGAGGGAGAAAGGGAGAGAGAGAGAGAACACTGTCTACATTTCAACATACAAGTGAGGTTTTTCTTTGCCTAAAAAACTCGACTCCTTCATGAGCTTCCACTTGTTCCAATAAACTAAGAACACCCTTCAACTGGTCGGGTAGAGAGGGCGTGGTCACTCCACCCAGCATGTCTTTCAGTAATGTCATCATTGCTAGTCTAATTTTAATCCAAAAAACCTAAGAAAGACAAGAAATCATTAACAAAGTAATAAATGCATACAAATAATCTATTAAGTGAATCTAAAGCATTATTCAGTTTGCCACACCTTTTCAGGAAATTTTTAATTGTACAAATTTAGACAAAAATTTGTAAAATTCATAAAATTCATCAACCATGAAATATAATCTCTGTATGATTATTGTACTAGCAAGTTTGATTAATGCTTAGATTGGCTAAGTACATGCATATATACATGAAATTAATATTTAAAATAAACATAACACTCAATATTAAAATAACAAAAAGTTTCCAGCATATAAGCATAATAAGTAACTCCATCATCTAAAGTGGAATAATGAAGATTGCTGTTCTTTTTATCTGTAGCTGCTTCATTGCTGCTGCTTATAGCAACAGCATAAGTGAGTTATTATTATTACTATTATTATTATCATTATTATTATTAATTACAAGGGATTCAAAAAGAGAATGTTGATGTTGCTAATGATAAGGAAATATCTCCATCAAGCTGTCTATGTATATCACACGGATGCAAGTTAATAAAAAATCAACACTACAGTTGTGCTGTTGGCAGTAAATGCTCATGCTATGTTGATAAAACAATATACACTCCTGAATATTGCCATTGTCCCAAGGAAAACTGCATAAAAAGTCTAATCATGCTGCTCTGCAAGTCAAATAGTGGAGCATGTAAATGTATAACCTAACAAGCCAGGGGAAAGTAACAGAAAAGGACATTAATACAAGTACAATTATTATCATCATTAAATATTGTTACATTATTATAATGAAGACTAGCATAGGATTATTAGTTATATTTTTATAAATATTTATATTTCAAAGAAATTAACTTGTATTAATTAATAATAGTTCAGCTGTACTGGTTGATGAAATCCTGCAGACCTTTAAAATTCTTTAAAGATATGTAATGTCAAAATTGCAACATGTACATGTACATAATGTACTTCAATAGGCTATGCATGCCATAAATCCTCTAAAAATCTCTAAAAGTTCAATACTCTGAGTTTTGTATTGGTAATTTTCAACAATGAATTTTTGGACAGAGAGCATACAGTTACTAAGTTTTTATGGTAATTTTAATAAAATGTGGAACCAGTATCACACTGACCTAAGTAGCTATTCACACACAGAGCCCAGGACTATTGTCATACTTGGTTACAGGCAAGTTAGAAGTGATGAAATTAGAATCATTAGGAAATGATAGTTTCCAAACTCATAGAAGGCTGAATTAATAATGATATTATTTTAAAATATTACTTTAATTAGTTAGATTAATGTTTATATTAGCTGCATGTAGATATAATTAATAATAAAATAAGCACAACACTGGCAGATATTACAATAACAAATCCTTTCATGAATATAAAGCAGTGGATCTGACAGTGTAGAGTACAAGAGTATTAGACCTTCAAGACTGTACAATAATGAAGGTTGCTCTTCTTTTTGTCATTAGCTGCTTCATTGCAACTGCTTATAGCAACAGCATAAGTGAGTTATTAATATTACTACTAACAATTATTACTATTATAATTCTTATTATCATTATTATTGATACTTAATTCCAATAGGTGCTGGAGAGATTCAAGAAGAGAAAGTGGTTCCAAAGGAGTCAATATCAGCCACAAGTTGTACATGTTCATTTGCTCAATGTAAATTAATTAAACCCCTATACAAATGTTCTGCTGACAGTGAATGCAGGTGTTTAGACAACTTTAAAAAATATGCTCCTGAATCCTGTGACTGCATTGAGCGATACTGCACAAGGGTTAGCGATAAGCTAATCTGCAAGTCGGTCAATGGAGCTTGTAAATGTCTTATAAGTAACTGAGAATGAACACTACATTACAATACAAGATTTATTAGCACATTTAGTGTAGTATAGTATTATTAGTTATTATCTTAATAAAAATTGATAATTGTCACACAATGCCAAGGCATTCAAAAAAGCCTCAAAATTTAACAACATTATAATACAACAATTACAAAATAATGGTTGGGTCTTAAATTGTACTTTCCCAATAAAAGGTTGATAAAGACAGTTAAAGGCTTAAAGCTATGATTATGGAAGAGGGTAGATAAGGAACCACACGAGAGAATCCTAACATCTCACAGTACACATGTTAAGCCTGCATGGTTTAAACTCATCATAAAACGCAACACAAATGAATGCAAGATTAAAATTTGGCCAATTTTGCATCAACTTTAAAATGTTTTTGCGTCAACACTGATGTTTTGATTGCTTTGTCGAATGTAAAACTAGCTTAATTAATACATATCTGTAGTTATTTCACAGATGACCATGCATCTTATATAAAAATGTATCTTACTATAAAACGTGACAAAATGTTGACCTTTAACGTGACAAAATGTTGACCTTTATAATAAGACATTACAACCAATTCCTACTTATTACAAAAAGGGAATCTGAAGGTTAGAGAACAATAAATAAAACACTACCAAGTAAGTAATTACTTTATTAATGTTAGTATTGGCTGCATGTAAAAATTAGTAATTAATTAATTCAAAAATAAACATAACACTGGTAGATATATATAATACATAAATACTTTAAAATAATAAAGCCTTATATATAAAGGCAAGGATTTGACTGTGTATAAGCCAATAATGAAGGTTGCTGTTCTTTTTGTTATTAGCTGCTTCATTGCTGCTGCTTATAGCAACAGCATAAGTGAGTTTAACACTATCATTATTATTATTATCACTAATTACAATAGGTATCAGAGGAATTCAGGAAGGGAAAATGGTTGCTGATGGCACTGAAAAAGTATGTAGATGTACAAAAGATGAATGTACATTAAGCTCTGGAATCTATAAATGCTTTGGAGAAGATGTATGTCGCTGTAATTCTGGAACTACTGACTACTGTGAATGCACCGAGAGATACTGTGCAGAAATTGGAGACACCCTGTCCTGTGTATCAAATAAAGGAGCTTGTAAATGCACTGCATAACAAGCCACTGGGAAGCAACTGAAAATGGACACTAATACATGTACATGTACATTATTACTAATATATTTCAAATCTTGGCTATACATTTCAGTAAATGGTAGTGTAGTCCAATGTCAATAATAAACATTAATATTGTTTTTCTGATAATGAAACTGAAAATAGTCATATATGCTTGATTTTAAAAGCTGGGAGTTTAATAGTCATAAGGCAGAATAACAAGGCTATGGTAAAAATGCCATAAGATCTTTTATGCATATAAATGTAGCTAGAAACAAAAGTTGCTATACATGTACATGTATGCTACGTTATGATAAAACAAAGTCAAAATTTATCAAATCTCACCTCAATACTAGCTGATGAGGATTAAAATAGTTAATACCGTATACCGGTTTATTTTCGCGGTGGAAAATTTTCGTGAATCTTGCATTTCTAAGATTACACGGAATTAATTTTTGCGAATAGCTTGCAGACTGCACCACGTGGCAAACTGGCAATGGAGATGCAGAATTTCATGGTGGAAAATTTTCCCGATGGAGCAAAAACCGCGAAATTTGCGAAAATATTTTACCACAAAAATAGACTGGTATACAGTAATACTATAATAATCGCTTTGGTTTATATTGGCTGTATGTACATGTATACACATAAAATAAATATAATTAATTAATAATAAAATAAGCATAACACTGTTTTAATAAAACTTAATTTTCATGTATATAAGCAGTGGATCTGACTGTGTAGAGTACAAGTGTCTTAGACCTTCAAGACTGTACAATAATGAAGATTGCTGTTCTTTTTGTCATTAGCTGCTTCATTGCTACTGCTTATAGCAACAGCATAAGTGAGACACTATTATTATTATTATTAACTTAAATATAATTTTTAATACATTATCATTTTAGGCATCAGAGGGATTCAAGAAGAGAAAGTGGTTGCTGATGGCACAAAAACTCAAACAAGATGCACATGTACAAAAGATAAATGTACATTAAGCGATGGATCCTACACATGCACTGGAGAAGATGTATGTGACTGCAATTCTGGACTTACTGACTACTGTATATGTACTGAGAAATACTGTGCAGGAAATATTATACTGGTCTGTGCGTCAAATAAAGGAGCTTGTAAATGCACTGTATAACAAGCCACTGGGAAGCAATTAAAAATGGACACTAATACATGTACATACATGTACATTATTACTAATTTATTTCAAAACTTGGCTATATATTTACAATGGTAGTGTCAATATTAATAGATATTGTATCTATATTATTTGATTATAAAACAATTAAAAGTTGGGAGTTACCTTAAAGCCACTATTATTTGCAAGTACTAATTTTTTGGGTTTTTTGCGAGTGACTTTAAAATCGAAAAAATTAGTACTCGCATTTATTAATAATTTAGGTTTATTAACAGTTATTAATTGGGAAAAAGAACAAAATCGTAACAATTAGTACACGCTAAATCAGTACCATTAACAAATCGCAAAAATTTGTCTACTTAAAAATAAGTGACTTTAAGGTAGTTGAAAGGGCATAAAGTCAAAACAAGGATTTGGTGTCGAAATGTCCCATGCATACATTGTACATGTACTTGGAAAATATTAATAATAATAATATTACTAATATAAAATTAATTTGATAATTGTTTATATTGGCTGCATGCATATGTATACATATAAAATTAATAATTAATTAATAATAAAATAAGCACAACACTGGCAGATTATTACAATAACAAATCCTTTCATGCATATAAAGGAAAGAATCTGACAGTGTAGAGTACAAGAGTATTAGACCTTCAAGACTGTACAATAATGAAGGTTGCTGTTCTTTTTGTCATTAGCTGCTTCATTGCAACTGCTTATAGCAACAGCATAAGTAAGTCATTAATATTGCTACTATAAATTATTAATATTATAATTATTAATTACAGACGCAGAGAAAGTGATTGCTGACGGCACAGAATCTGGTTTAACTTGCAAATGTTTATTAGCTAAATGCAACTTAGAATCAGGAATCTACACGTGTGATGCTGACAGTAATTGTGTCTGTCGTTCTGAAACAGAGGGCTATAAACCAAGTTACTGCAAATGTAAGGAGGGATACTGTAAGGAGAAGGTTCCAGGTGTACTGTATTGCAAAAATGGCTGTAGCTGCACTGTATGATAAACACTGGAAGCAAATGAAAAACATAATTAGATGAATCTCTTAGTTAAAATTACAATGTAGTATATGCTGCAGTTTCATTATTATCTTTCATAAAACATTTAGTAAATCATTAAGTATAAAACCAAAGGTGCTTGATTGTCATTTTACATGTACACACACGCAGTTATTACTAGGAGAATGTAAAACATTTAAGAGGCTCCACCTGCTAGCCACGCCCCAAAACACATGTACAGGGATACTGCGTTGTCTGAGTGGGCATCGTGCAATTATTATTATTATTATTATTAGAGCTGAAACGAATAGTATTTTCCACTATTCGAATAATTGGCATGCTAAACGAACGAATATTCGAATAATTGAACTGTTTTTGCTAAATGATTATAAACTACCTTTTTGGTGTTAAACTTTTCAAAATGATGCCAAACAGGGCTTCTTAGAGATTGAGAACCACTTTCCCTGGCCACAGCATCAGTATTTAGCTAGTTGGTAAGTAAACAGACCAAGTAACAGACTAAGAAAGCAGCCTGTGCAGGTGATATGTGGTGGGCGCGGCCGTTAATTATTGCAATAACCATTCATAATTTTATTATGTGAATAGTTCGAATAGCAAAAAAACTATTCGAATATTGCTATAACGAATGAATATTCAAATATTTCACTATTCGTTTCAGCACTAATTATTATTATTATTATTATTATTATTATTATTATTATTTCATCTCATTATTTTTTACCAAAAGAAATATTAAGCTGACTTGTACGTCAAATAAAGGAGCTTGTAAATGCACTATATAACAGGCCACTGGGAAGCAACTGAAAATGGACACTAATACATGTACATGTACATTATTAATTTATTTCAAATCTTGGCTATATATTTACAATGGTAGTGTTAATATTAATAGATATTGTATCTATATTATTGATAATAAAACAATTTAAAAAGTTGGGAGTTAGTTGAAAAGGCATAAAGTCAAAACAAGGATTTGGTGTTGAAATGTCCCATGCATACATTGTACATGTACTTGGAAAATATTAATAATAATAATATTACTAATATAAATTACTTTGATAATTGTTTATATTGGCTGTATGCACATGTATACACATAAAATTAATAATTAATTAATAATAAAATAAGCACAACACTGGCAGATTATTACAATAACAAATCCTTTCATGTATATAAGCAGTGGATCTGACTGTGTAGAGTACAAGTGTATTAGACCTTCAAGACTGTACAATAATGAAGGTTGCTCTTCTTTTTGTCATTAGCTGCTTCATTGCAACTGCTTATAGCAACAGCATAAGTGAGTTATTAATATTACTACTACTAACAGTTATCATTATTATAATTATTAATTACAGAGGCAGAGAAAGTGGTTGCTGATGATGAAGAATCTAATTTAACTTGCCAATGCATATCAGAAGAATGCATATTGAATTCAGGATACTACAGGTGTGATGCTGACAGTAAATGTGTCTGTCATTCTGAATTAGGTAGCTATACACCTAAAGACTGCAAATGTAAGGAGGAGCGCTGTAAGGAGGAAAACAGTGTACTGCATTGCAAAACTGGCTGTAGCTGCACTGTATGAAAACACTGGAAGCAAATGAGAAACATAATTAGATGAATCTCTTAATTAAAATTACAATGTAGTATATGCTGCAGTTTAACTATTATCTTTCATAAAACATTTAGTAAATCATTAAGTATAAAACCAAAGGTGCTTGATTGTCATTTTACATGTACATACAAGCAGTTATTACTAGGAGAATGTAAAACATTTAAGAGGCTCCACCTGCTAGCCACGCCCCAAAACACATGTACAGGGATACTGCTTTGTCTGAATGGGCTTCGTGCAATTATTATTATTATCATTATTATTATTATTATTATTATTATTATTATTATCATTATTATTATTTTACCTCTACTTGAAATGAGAGTTCAATCTCACGTTTCGTCAAATGACTAAAAAAGAAAATTAAACAAAAAGTAAAATAAATCAAACTAAATGACAAAACAACTTAAAACAGTTGTAGTTAGTACAACAAAATATACTGTACAACTGCTGAAAATAGCATCTGAGAATATAATATAAATGCCAATATAAATTCTGCCATTTTGCTTTATTCTGAACATGCTTAATGATTTACTTTTTCTCATATCATTAAATTAAAGCTACTTTAAAATATTCCACATTTACGGACAACTCTTGCCAATATTTCTGGCTGTACAGTATGGCAAATGACAGTAAATTTTTTTAGAAAGCATGATGAAATTAAAAACTAGATTAACATGTCTTACTCTTGAAGAGGAGACCAATCATCATACACTGTCATGTCTCTGTTATCTCTCAGTCCATCACAGAGGACTATGAGAGAGAGGGGGAGAGGGAGAGATGGAGGGGGAGAGAGAGAGAGAGAAGAAAGAGAGAGAGAGAGAGAAGAAAGAGAGAGAGAGGTGAATAAGAGTGAGATGTATTCACATTTAAACTACAAGTAAAATACCATCTAAATTCTCAACAGTGAATGGCAAGCTCTCAGTATACTTCTCTCCCAGGAGGAAACCTCTAGCTGACTCCATGCTACCAACACAATTAACAGTCACACAATCATTTAATAACCATTAATTAACCTGGATACACTCTTGAGGTACTCGTAAAGCATTGATTCAACTCCTAGTATATAAAACTCATGTGAACGAGAGAAACGATCCTTAAGCTTTGTAATTTCAATAACCTAAAAAAACATTTTACTAATAATATACATGTACAAATACATGTACATGTACTCACGATACATGTAAGATTAATAATCAATACAATGAATACACATATTGCTTACTCTATGAAAAACTCCATTTTTATAAGAATTAGTAATATAATCTGAAGTCTAAAAAAATCACATAACAATGACATCATTATGATGTATTGACCACACCCACCTCTTTACTACAGTTAACGTAGAAACGGATTGCAGTGCGATACATTTGACCAGCAAACCCAAACGCACCAAGTGAACTAATGAACCTGTGAGCAGTGTAGCTATATACAGGGGAGAGAGAGAGAGGGAGAGAGAGAGGGGGAGAGAGAGAGAGAGAGAGAGAGAGAGAGAGAAAGAGAGAGGGAGAGGGAGGGAGAAAATACATAAAAGTGATCAATAATAATTGCATGAATGCATATTATACAATTATACATGCATACTTATATGTATAATAACAGCTAGATGATGGAGTCAGATAATATAATAATAAAGAATAATACACATATGTACATGTATGTACAAAATAAGAGTGCTGGTAAACACATACAATAGGGTGGCGCCTTTTTTTTGAGGGCGGTAAATTTCGTGAATTTGTCTAAAAATCTATTTTGTGGATTTAATTTTTATGAATAATTAATGCCGCCTGCCATCTTTTACCATAATAATTTGATTTTTGCGTAAGTAATTTTTGCAAATCTTCAAAAAATTGCAAAATCCACAAGATTTACAGCCCTTGAAAAAAAGGTGCCCTATGGTATCAGTTTTAAGTGCTTTTACGTAATTTCTTCGACATTATCAATCATACATGTACATTTCTTTAATTTAGAGAGATTAGTACAATCAAAACTTGTGATAAGTATCAGACCACACCCCCAGCCCCACCCCCAGCCACTCACCCAATAGAGTCAACCTGAATGTATTTAATGGAGAGTCTGTTGTAAGATTGTGTGCATTGATCAATAGCTCCTAGCCAGCCATAGAGCTTCATTAATAGCAATAGTATCTGTGGATTAGAGCTTGACTGCTGGTTAGCTGCTTTTAGCATTAAGACACACTCCCAGAGGTCAGCATAATCACCTAATCAAAGAAACCACTGTAATTAGTATACATGTACATGTACAAGATGATTGTTTGTCAGGAGGTAAGAAATCAATGCAAACCCAGCATTTTGTGCCAATCTAAGATTCTAAGCCAGGGTTCCAACAAACAGGGATTTTGGTCTGATTTTTTGACAACTTTGTAAAAAATCCAATTTCAGCTCTAAAACATATCCCATTGCTAGGTGCTACAAACACTGCCCTCATGCCATGCAGGACAATGTCAATCAAATATATAGAGTCCTGAGTTTGCTCACCAGTTTCATTGAATATCTGTAGCATGAGGTGAGCCCCAATGATGACATAAGAGTCAGAGTGCTGGCTGACGGTAGCTGAGAGGGAGAGACCAAAACGAAGGCCGGCCTCAAATAACTGATAGCACTTCTTGACTAGAGATCTCTTCTCGGAGAGGGAGAGGGAGGAATGGTGGCCAGAAAATCTTTGCAGTTTGAATAAAGATATGTCACGATATAATTTCGATACCTGAGAGAAAGATTCTTTTTAAAATTAGCTTTAAAGTACATTTGCAAATATATTGTACATGTACATAGTTCTGCCTATGGTGGTTGGGGGTCGTCGGGGCAACCACCTCAACAAATGAACCAACCAGTTCATCACTTAGACCAACCATTCAATTAATACTAATAACCATACATAAAGCATGATATTGTAGTCTACTAGTATGGTGTACATAAATTTAAAAAGGAACAATATTAGTCTCCAACCACCTCTAATTTTTTTCTAGGCAGAACCCTGCATAAAGATATTGACATATGGACTTAATATTTGCAGCTTTGTAGAAATCACTAATAATTTGTTCATATAATTTTGTTCATACACATACTCAATGACACATAAATGCAAGTGGCTCGAAATCACTAACAATTGCATTTTTGGAAGAAATTGCCAAAAATCTCCAGCAATAATTTAATATTGAGAGCATAATTACAGTCTTACATTAGCAGAAATATCTTCATCCTCACAAGTGAAATTAGTCAAGTCAGCATTACACCACGCCTCCAACTTCAGTAATAGCTATATACATAATTTATATACATAAATATACTGAAGTATACTAATAATATACTGACCTCTCTTAGTTCCTCACTGGAGAGTAGAGAAGTGTATGTACTCGTATCATCAAAACAGCAGCTTTTAGACGAAAATAATTTAAAGTATTGTTCAAGCAGAGTAGCTAGATCAGGAACTATAGAAAATAGCGTGAGAGAAGGAAGGAGGGAGGGATTACTGAGATAAGGATGAATGAAATATAAGGCTATAATATGTATGGAATAATGATTATACTCAAAAATGAAGCATATGTACATGTACATTATTTGTGACCATAATTGACAAAAGGTACCTTATGGCAGGTAGTGAAATTTGACTTTATAGCCAAAAAAATCCAACTTCCTGAGCTTCATTTATCATAAAATTACTCCAAAGGGTGCAAAAAGTTCCTATGTAACTTTTAGAAACAATGTTTGTCCATCAGAGGACACACAGGATGATATTTTTCATTTTAATGATAAATTTTAAAATCCGCCATAAGGTACCTTTTGTCAATTATGGTCACATTTGTTCACTAGAATTAAGGCATAAAAATAAATTGGGTACAAAATGGTGTATCTTTGTAGCACTGAGAACTGCCATTGTAAAACCTTACATATTAATGTTATTATCAAATTGTTTTAAACAAACTATAGTCACTATTACATTATTATTTACTGTTAGGTATTATTTACTCTTGGTACTAGCGATCATGCAATCTTTATATTACATACTATTATTCTCCCATGTCTGCTGTACATGCATGTACTTTAAATAAATACATGCATTAACACGAATCAGAACAATTCACAAAGTGTAAATGTGTCAATGTGCATGTACTTCAGTTCTTACATTTATCAAAAGGCATTGCTGCTTCCTTCAACTGCCTGACAGCTTCCAGCACTGACAAATAAGGGCCTCTCAATCGTTTAGACTTTTTCTCATCCTCAGCCGAAACAAGTTCATTCAAAACCGAGACCATCTCATCCAAGGGAGACTCCACCCCCTGTCCCTCCCCCTTTTCTGACTCCACCTCAGTGTCATTTAAAGCCTCGTTCTCTGTCTTTAATCTGTGCACTTGCGATGTGATGTAGAGTTTAAGATGGCCCCAGTTGTCAGGCTGTTCCTTTATCGCTGGTACTAATCTACTGACCAGTTGGGACCATTGGCCCAATGACTCTAAGCACTGTAGCTCATATCTTAAGACTTCTTCAGGATGACGTAGCTTTTCACCTAATACAACGAGAGAGAGAGAGAGAGAGAGAGAGAGAGAGAGGGAGAGAGATGATGGAATTAAAGGAAAATAAGAGAGGGGAGAAATAGCTACATTTAAGAACTTACCAAGTTCATTTTTCAAAATCCTCAATATTTTCTCATTCTTATCGAGTGACTGCAATACTGATATGTACAGCCTGATTTCTAAATAAATAAAATACATGTAGTTATAAAACCCACGACTCATTTCTAGCTTCACCTGCTTCAGATTCAATTCTCTTCTCTTCAATGTATTTCTCCATCAATCTCTCAGCTAACGGTAGGAACATTTGTTTAGCAATAGAATCATCAGCTTCATGAGCCTGAGAGAGAGAAAGAGAGAGAACCAGCATGAAATAGATGAAATTGCTTCAACTCCTCATATCAGTGAGGTACATACTGTATTGTTAGATTATGTATGTGCATTACCTGCATCATTATGCTCATGATTCTCCAGCAATAGTACGGACCATTTTGTGGATAATGTTTTGATAACTGAACAGCAATCTACAACAACCAATGAATAATGAATTATTGTATATGCACATGTACATGTACATGAAAAGATTAATTAAAAGCAAGCAAATAGTACATAAAGAATAGATAAATACAACAAAGATTGTTGAAAGAATTAATGGTAATATACTTAAAAGACCATTCTATACAAAACAAATGGGTAAGTATTTACTTGTTGCTGTTTGGCACAATCTCCTACTCTAACATATGCCATGAACAGCTGAGTGAGAAACTCTTCATTAGTTGGGTAGCTCTTAACAGCTGATTCATATAACTCAACAATCTTCTTATCTAAAGTACAGATTAATAAAGTACATACTATAAAGTATTATATACCGTACATAGTTGTTTAATTTTGATTTATTATTATTATTATTACATCATTTACATGTACTATGCTTAGTATCATTTACAATGTACTATTATACTATAGTAAGGAGCTAAATGGTAATTTCTAAACTAACTTTGGTCCCTAGTTACAACTTATTTTAATTTCCAAAAATAGTCATTTTTAATTTCATCATTCACATCATTGCACTCACTAACATTAACACTTCCATCTCTCTCTCTCTCTCCTACACTACCTACTCACTGCAGGGACCCTGGTAGCTAGTTGCTTTTCTAAAAGGCTTGTTACTTAGTAAAGTTCTGCCTGAAATTAACTTTATAATCTAAAACTTTTGTAATTAAAGAGACTGCCTGTAATGGATATTCTGCTTCACAGTTGCCTTGGGCTGACTACTTGTAATGAAAAGCCTAACCTACAACAGTCACTCAATCACCAACTCACAGTCTCCAAGCTCCCGGCAATACATGAAGACTGCTTGTAGGGTAGCATTATCACCAGGACGACACTCTATGACACTATTAATCAGTTTAGTTCCTTCATCGCCTCTCCCTAGTCTGAGGAGAGCTATTGCTTTAAGAGCCTAAGATAAAGAGAGAGGAAGACAAATATATAAAAGAGAGATGTAAATAAGGTGTGAATGAGAGTGTAAATAAGAGATTATAATAATTAAAAACATCGTTATAATAATAATAAAATGTCTTTCTGATTTTAAGGCACCTTAGCACAGTGTAGATTTGGTGATTTCTTTAATATCTTATCGACCATTTGCATCACTTTTTTATGCTGAGCATTATCAAGGGCATCTAACAAGAGAGAGAGAGAGAGATGGGGTTCCAGTAAAATTAGTAAGAAAGATATATAGTAATGTACAATACAGAATCCTTGCATTTTTTGAAAGGAATGCATTATTTCCTCACCATAAACTGGTCGAAGTTTTCTCTCTATAGCCTCAGCTTCTTGTGTACTGGAAGCCATCTTGCCCTAGCACGTGTAGCAGACAAGTTAAAACACGTAAATGTTCGTATAACTCCGTATTCTATCAAGCCTAAATTAAAATTGCCTATTAATTTATTTTTATTGATGAAAAATTTTATTGACAATAAATCTCTATTGGACTAAGAAATAATTACCAATAAATATGGCTGAAAGTAATGAAGTAGCAGAATTGCAGCAAGTGACTGGCTCTCATTAGAAATAAATATTTTAACAGTTTTCTTTTAGGAAGAAAATGAAGTGCTGCTCTCCATTTATGAAGGAGACGATTGCTTCAAGAACCCAGAGCCGTTAACCTTCCAATACAAAGTATGTATGATTATGTATATGCATGTACATGTATATCAGGTTTTTTTATCGATTTACTAAGATCGGTGAAGCTGGTCAGTCAAATTCTTTTTTGGTTGAGGTGAAGTGGACGCAAAACTATCCTGAAGAAATACCAGAAGTATCAATGGATTCATTCTTCAATAATCACTTGTATGTATTAATGTTAGCATTATTATTATTAATTTATCATCATTATACTACCATTTTCATTCCGATTTTATTTATTTTTTTTTATTTATTTGTTTTTCTTTTCTTTTTCTTTCTGGCTGGCCATGCTTCCTTGGTCAGGCCTTCAGTTTTTCTCTTGTCTAGCTCTGTTCCCTCCTCTTAACTTTCATTCTCATTGTCGCTGTAATTAAAATAAATAAATAAATGTAGTCCGAAAAAAGTTTGAGTTTTGGGCTATAGGAAAGGCAAAAAAGCCTAAATTAAATTTTACTGTCATTTAATAGGTCACACTCAACTAAATCTGCTATTAAAACAGCACTACTAAATGAGGTAGATCTGTCTATTAACTCTAAATTGTGTCTAATAAAATGAATTATTTTAAATTTCTCTATGAAATTATGCTATATGTATTAATTTTAGTTTGTCAAAACAGCTACCATATAAAATATTATTGTTGCAAGCATTTACCATAGATATTCATAAATCTCATGATGTGCATGTACATCACATGTTTTGTAGTGAATTTTTGTACACTTGCAGGCATGCACTCATAATACTCTCATTCCTTCAGGCTAGCAGTTTAATAGGGAGCCCAATGACTTACACTTTATTTGAATATGCTAAAGAGAACCAGGATGAACTAGTAGTGAAAGAACCTGAAGAAGAAGAACAAGAAGAATGTGAAGCAAGAGAGAGTGCTGGAGCAACAGGTGAAGGAGCTGTCACTAGTAGCAGTAAATCTAAACCAAAGGTTCACTTGAGTAAAGCAGCAAAGAGAAGACAAGCAGACAAACTAAGTGAGAGAAAAGAGAATAAGAAGAGAGAGAGAGGGAGGAGTGTAGACATAAATTGAAGGGAGGTAGGTAGTTAGAGATCATAGATATAATTAAATGTATGGTAGAGATGGAGGGAGGGTGAGTGTGTATGTATGAGAGAGAAAGGAGCTGATTTATCCAGTGTAACACATACATGTAGACTCACAAAAGGAGCTACCAAGAGGTCATGATTGGGTTGACATAATAAAAGTAAGAGAAAACTAATGATATGGAATCTCTTCTAACTGCGCCATTTCTTTTTTTCTATATGTATCTCTGTTCTTTTAATATTGTCTCCAAATTACTGGAATTAGCATGTAAGAAAGCAATACAAAAGTATTATTGAATTTTGATAATTATATAATAAAATAGTTGAGCCAGACAGGACACAAGTCAGCAGGACCAATCTCAG
Source organism: Amphimedon queenslandica (assembly GCF_000090795.2). NCBI lineage: Eukaryota > Metazoa > Porifera > Demospongiae > Haplosclerida > Niphatidae > Amphimedon > Amphimedon queenslandica. Next base: position 33,357 of record NW_003546413.1, on the reverse strand, counting down.
AACCTACATATAAAAGTAAGTATTATCATCAATTAGTATCTTTTTGTGGTTGGGATCGCTATTTTTATTTGCCGACAAAAATCTGCACAAAATCTCCCTTTTATTGCAATTTGAATGTCCATTTTGTCTAGAAAGTTGATTCTGATCAAAATTTTGAGTTACCATAGCTCTGAGCATAAATACTGTGCTTAAACTTTGACAATAGCCACAGAAGGCTTTACTGGGCTCACCTAGTGACATGACAACAAACATCAAATTTGCTTTATTTCAACTTTAATGTAACTCTGTGCTATTTGAGCATCTAAATAATTAATGTCATTTCTGTGGGCTTTTGTCTCCCAACCATAAAAACATTATAGCTTTAATATCAATTGTGATACTCTTCTTTATTGTAGTGGATATTCCTCCGTAAGAAGACTATAAATTCAAGAGATTATTTTTATTAAAATTAAATAATATGTAACAATCATAATCTCTAACTCAATAAATAATAAATAACAGTAGTCATGATAATGTCATAATTTTATTTTTACACACATTTACTAATGATAATCTTTAAGTTGTCCATTAAGGAGGTATTGACACAGCATACGACAAGTATTCACTGTTTTGTTCCCTTCTAAAAAGAATAATACGTTCAAAATTAAGTGTTTTGAATGTTATTAAGACTATATAGCTGGTAATTTTGGAGAGAGTAAAATTGCTAAGTTTGGTGATTAGTGAGTTTTTATTTGGTTAATTAGCGGCCATGTGCCATTGAGCATGTACATGTATATAATGGCTCACAATGGCAAATTTTTGCTTTGACAAACGGTCATCAGAATGCCAAATTAGTTAATTTTTCTTCTAATTACCAGTTATACGGTAATATTAAATCATGCATCACTCTAATTCAGCAACATGAAGATTCCTTGCTTATAAATTAGTACAAAAAACCAAAAGACTTAAGGTAATATAAATGACAACATCAAAAATCATTAAACAACTCACAGAAGTTTTACTTTTATTGATACCCTGGAGAGCCAGCTCAATCTAAAATAACTCACTAATCATTGGCAATAGTTAGCAAACCATACTTACAGTCTGATCATAAGAGACTTGCTTCTCAGTGATATATCTCACGTCTTTATAAGATTGAACAGTACGTGCATGATCTGGGCCAAACTAAATGTGAGAAAAAACAGTTGAGTGACCTAGATGGCCTGGTATTAACATTACTGCATACTTTAGTTCTATAGATATTGTATGCTTTTCTCTCATTTTGTTTAGCTTCAGCAAATGCTCCAATGTGAGTCAATGAGTTGGCAAGAAGATGATGACTAGAGAAAGAGAGGGAGGGAGAGAGAGGAGGGGAGGGAAAGAGGAGACAAAACAAAGAGAAAAGGGTAAGATAAGATGTACATGTAACTTGTCATTACTAACGTTGTGGCTACAGTTATTGATTGACTTCCATGAAACCTAATGAACAGATACAAGAATAAACAGCCCAGCCTTAATTCTCTTGATTAATATACTAGCTCACTTGTTTTGTAATCTAAGAGCACTTTCCAGATATGCCTGACTTTCTTCATAATGACCAGCATTACTCAGTAGTAAACCAATGTAAAACTACACAGTGAAATAAAAATAAATAATAACAATTATGGTACAAAATTTACAATACTTTTAAACAATACATGTACATGTGTATGATGAAACAAGAGTACATTGATAAAACAATACTTACATCAACATTAGACATTTCAGGATGATCCTCACCATGTGTTAACATTATTAGATACCTAACTCTATACAGCAATCTTAACGCCACAACATTCCTCTCAGCCCCACAGCAATACTGAGCCAAATGGAACTATATAAAGAAAAATCAGTGGTGTGCTTAGTTGTTGAAATTATCATGATCATGGTTTCCCACAGGATTTTTAGCATTATGCTCTCAGTGAATTTTTAAAGTTGTTCCAAATGCTGATAAAATATCTCGCAACGTATTTTCCCAAAATTTAATCAAACATTGCAAGGGTAAAATTTTTATTAAACTTTCTGATACATATAAAAGTTCTAATATAGTGTAAAAATTTTGAGCAGACTCTAATCAAAATTGAAATTTTTATAAATTTTAAAATTTGCTTTAAAATCAGGCCAAAGACATGGTACATGGTATTTGGCCAAATTTCCCCAAAAATGACTTAGGAGAGAATTGTCTGTGCTTCTAATTTTCTGATAACATGCCCTTATGTTGTACAGAAAGTTGAAGCTCAATCTGATCAAAATCATATTTTCATTAATTTTTAAATTCTGCTAAAAGTGGGGCCAAATACCAAAGACTTTGGTTTTGACCAAATTTTGCCAAAAATTGCTCAAAGAGAAATTTTTCTGATACATATACATGTCCTTATGATGTATCAAAGTTTGAGCTCATTCTGATCAAATTTGGATTTTTTTATGAATTCCAAAGTTACTCTAAATGAGGACTAATAGGCTTGTCAGCTCATGAAGCATGCCTTTTAGCTCACTTAGCATGCTTTGTGGGAAACTAATAGTGCGATAAATTAATAAAAATTACTATTGTGTGTGTGGCTAGTTATTAACAACTAACATAGGCTGATATGGAGCTGGAGTGGTCCACTCCTAGCAGTCTCTCGTACATAATGACGGTTTTGTGTTGATATGATATTGCCTGAAGATTAAAAAAGAGAGAAATAAAATGTAGCAAATCAATTTAAAATTAAATCTCAAGTAAATAATTAATAACTATCTTGTAAAGAAATTAAAATATTAAAAAGTTGTAAACTGTTTTGAACTAAAGTCTATTCAGTTTCAGCTGATGTATTGATCTTTCGTAATAATTTTTGATAAACCAGGAATTTAGAAATTTTGTTTTTACCATTAGAATTACTACGTCCTTCCCATCCTTTAGAAAAAAAAAGAACGGGTCAAAATGACAAGGCCTTAGCCTTTTTAGGATGTCCCTCTATAAAGTCAATGACATAACTTTGACCACAATTATGCAGCTAGAACAGCTAGAATAAATGCAGCTGCTATTACAACCAGGGGTCAGGTGAAAGTGAATAGACTTTAGAACATACATAACATCTTAACTCAGTATCAGTCATTTAAACTAAACTACATGTACAACCAGTCGATACATGTACATGTACATGCACATACATGTATCACTTACTAGTTTACTGTCTCCTAGAGCATGATGAATTCGTGCAATAACTCTATATATAATAATACAATGGAATATATAAGTACTTAAATGACACCACTCACTTATAACAGTTTGCTATGTTGACATGTAGTGGCCCAAAGACTTGAGCAAACAATTGGACGGCTTCCGATAGATAGTCAAGAGCAACTTTAATATTACCAGACTGCAACTGAACCTGAGCCAACTCATACAAACCAGAGGCTTCAAGAGGCTAGGGGGATTGAGGAAAAGAAAATTGAAGATAAAAAGAAAATTAGAAAGACAATAAAATTGTTAAAGATTGAAGTACACATACATGTAAAAGACATAATATACCGTCAATCTGGAAATTTTTATTGTGACTTTAATTTTACTGGATTAGAATTCCAAAAAAAATTAGATCACCCGTATAATTATATGCCACATTCAATAATACATGACACAGTCTTATTTAGTAAAAATTAAACTACAGCACAATTTAAAAACAAAAAAATTTTCTACCGCACAAATTTCCTAAACTACAGTATAAATTATATTGTGTAGCAAAAGTGATTTTAGAAAGCAGTAATAAATGAAGTTTTGTCTCACTTTAAAATCAGTATGCTTAACAACAGGTACAATACAGGCAATATCATCTTCACTGAATGGAGCAGTCAAGGAAAACTTGTAATCCTTCAATGTAATCTGTACTCCTGATAAGTAAGGGGTGTGGTCAATGAATATTAATAAGGTATGATGCCATCTAACCTGTTTTGTTACAGAATTCCCTGAGAAGAGAGACTTTACTAACACCACAAGTAGTACACATGTGAGTTACAGAATTACTAGAGAGAGATATATATAGACATTAACGTACATGCATTGTACATCATTAAATTAATATTGTTCATTCATTTATTAGCTTACTATTCCAGTGTGTACAGGAAATGCTGAAGTACATCTTCCACTAAAAGTTTCCATAACTTTCCTTGAGACAAGTCTAAACAAAATATATCATCAATGTATATGTACAAGTTGCATATAATCCACTGCAGCTATTGTACAAAGAAAAGGTAAAGTAAACATACACTGGCCTTTGATCATGATAAATGCACTGCAATGGCTCCATACATTAATAGTAACATAATACAGTCATTACATGTTCACATAGAGTGAATGCACAACATTATGCTCTGTATGTCACACATGCTGTAAGAGATATAGCACAATACCTTTTCCAGCAGATGTAGTTTTAGTGACTGGACCACTGGCACCACCACCACTACCTCCTCCTCCCTTCTTCTTCTTGGACTTCTTTTTTGTAGTAGCAGCAACCTGAGAAAGAGAGAGAAAGAGAGAGAGAGAGGACCAATGATACAACAGGAGAGTAGGAGACAATAGTACTGTACAGTACTTACTTCATCAGAAACAATTTCTTCAGTATCAGTCTAAGAAAATAAAAAAGAGCAAAGTCAAATAATGACAACATTACAGTTACATGTACACTAAATGTATGTACAAATGTATTGTTAGTGTAGTATTATCACTGCATATCTTACTAGTAAACAGTTGAGGAAATGAGCCACATTGGCTGATACACGGTTCAATGGAGTCGTTAATAAAAGCTTCCTGAATCTCTTCTTAGCAGTTCTTAGTATCATCTCAGTAACACAGATCCTCTACAAGATAATATACATGTACATGCATATACAAACATACAAGTATAGTGTCATTATTATGTAAAATGATGGCAGCTCCGTGTGGAGAAATTGCTGATACAGTACGTCCTCGATTATCCGTACCTCTTTTATCTGAACCCTCGTTTATCCAAACGCATGGCTGTCTCTAATGCGCATGCTCAGACTAGTTAATTTATTAATAACCGGTTAAAATGGCTGCTGCAGTAAGGAGATCACGAGCTTAACCAAGAGGAAGGCCATTAAAGAGAAGCCTGAGATGCTCTGGGAGTTAGGGAAAGGAAAGTCATGCCCATTTAATTTTCAAAAAAGTATAGGATAAGTCGGTCTACTGTATTCTGCGCTGTATTTCACTTATCCAGACTATTCAGCTACCTGAACATCTCTCCCAATAGAGGTGCACAAAGGTGTTCGGATAATCGAGGACGTACTGTACCAAATTAGCTACTATTACATGTACCAGTAACTAAAGAATCGCCAAAAAATTGCCAAAATTATATTTTGGCAAAACTGCTAAACCCACAAACAAGTACCATTATATGTTAGGAATTAGTTGACTTACATGTATGTGGTCCAGATCTTCCCTTGTCTTGGCTAGCATTGCAATCTTTCCAATATAACGAATATTGATACCCCTTGAGTGGAGGAGGGATTTCAATGAGGTGCCATCAATTGGTGATATATTAAGATATATACAGTCTCTCACCTACAGGTATAAGCCAATTATTAGTACATACATGTACGTTAACAGTATAGCCGTATGGTTTATCATGGCCTCAAATTTTTAATGTTTAAATTTTCTTTGAAATTAACATTCGTGATTTAATTTTTTTTAAATATTTAATTGATGTTCACAAATGTAATGGACCTGCACAAAAATTAATTCCATACTTAAAAAAAAAACAAAATTTCTGCATGACCCTAGGACAATACAATAACTATAAAAAATATCTAAAATTAGACTACAAATTATAAAGCATTCACAGAAAAATTTTCATGCTAAAAGAAGTAGAAAGTATAATGTAAACCAAAAATAGTATGAAATATGCAACAAAAGAAAATTAATATGTCGCACGGCGCCTTTTTTCGATGGCTGTAAATTTGGCGGATTTTGAGACTTTATGAAGATTCACAAAAACTACTTCTGCAAAAATCAAATTATTATGGTACAAGATGGTAAGAGACGGTATAAATTCACAAAAATCAAATCTGCAAAATAGATCTTTAGGCCAACTTGTGAAATTTACAGCCCTAAAAAAGGAGCCCTACGGTACATGTACATGCATGTACTTACAAATTTAGGTAGAGCATTCTTTGTTAAGTAAGTTGATAGTTCGTTGACATTGACATTATCTTTATGCAGGACTTCTGCTGAATCAGCATGTGTGATACCAGCAGTCAATATATCAGGATTGAACAAAACATCAAAATCTAAAATTAACAATAAAATATAATTATTTATAAATAAAATTAGTAAATGAGTTAATTATTCAAAAATATTAATCATACCTTTAAACTTTGTGGGAGTGGTCTCGGTTGCTATGACAACAATATGAAATAAGAAAAGTGATAATAAATGAACTAACTTGATTGGTCAGTTTTATCGTTAGTCTTTCCTTCTTGCTCATTCTTTTCGGCCACACCCCCTTCATCAAGATCAGGTTTCTCTACATTGGACTGACCACCCAATAATGAGCTAAAACTAGTGGGTGTGGTCTTTTCAAACTCCACCCCAGCATCATCTTCATTGGCTAGAATGATAATGGCAGGAGAACTAGACTCAAGAGCCTGGACAAGAAAGAATTAAGAATAAACAATAAATTTTGGGGCAATTAACTTAAAATTTTTAAAAAATACACATATCCATTTTGATCAGAACCAACTCAAACTTTCTATATAAATGTATACATGTACATGTACATACGTGTTAAGGCTCCCCACAGTGCTCAGGTACATTTTTGTTGGTAGGTTTTAAAATCAGGGTATTTTTTTATTGCCAGGAGGGAATTTTCCATTTTAATAATTCTTCTAATACATACACACAAATCCACATGCTGTATGAATTTTTGAGCTGATTCCAATAAAATGAACTTTTAATAAATTTTAAAGGTACTAAAAATCAAACCAAAGTTCTTGTACAAATTTTCCTAAAAATGACTAGGAGTAAATTCTTAATTTTAATAACTTTTCCCCTGGTCAAATTTAGAAGCAACATGAAGCAACTGATTCTGAACACAATATGAGTTATACATGTACAGTAACTTATCAAACAAGTAAATGCTAAAACTACATGCATAGATAGTCTATAATTCAAAATACATAAAAACAAAAGCTAGGCTCAAGCCCTAAATACCTGCAGAGATGGGAACTGGGTGTGGTCAATAGAGACATTATTCAAAACAGCATCAGCATCACCCAATGAACTAAGCGAAATATCAATATCTTTATTTAACTGTTCCAATTCATTCTCAGCAATCATGTTCATATCTTTATCAGGTGACAGGCTGGCTTGAACCTCTTCATTAGTAACCACACCTCCTTTACTAGGTGAATCAGCTTTAGGCTCATTCTGTCCTTCACTGGTGACTTCGGTCTCGTTATTAGACACACCCTCTTTATCAGCTTCACCCCCTTTATCAGCTTCAGACTTTTGCTGCTGTGATAGAGTCTAAAAAATAATGTAATATTAAGCCACGAGTCATTGTTATTATATACTTTTTTCATCTCCTCAAACATATGGAGCTCCATTGCTAACCTTTGACCAGCACTAGAGAGAGAGAGAGAGAGAGAGAGAGAGAGAGAGAGAGAGAGAGAGAGAGAGAGAGAGAGAGAGAGAGAGAGGGAGAGAGAGAGAGAGAGATGATTGTCAAAATGGCAGTGCTCTTTACGTTCCCCTCCCCCCTCTCTCTCTATTCTCTGTCCTTACCACAAGTAATGGTCCATTAGTTCAGGACGGAGTACATAAAGTTTATGTCTTAAGTTTCTTGTGACTGATGCTGCTTCTCCTCCTTCATTACCTAGCAAAATTATAACAATACAATAAATAGAGTATACAATATACATCATGTACCATTAATTCAATAAGTACACTATATAGTAGACTAACAGTAAATCAATTTCTCAGATAATACAAACAATCTTCCATTTACATGTACTCTCCCTCCCTCCCTCTCCCATCCTTCCTCTCTCTCCTTCACTTACTATAAGATGAGTAGTTTGGATCTGGTGGTAATATTCTGAACAAATCAAGTACATAATGTCTTCCATCAGTTCCATCAATACCTTTAACCTCAACAGATACTGGTATATCAACCTCTTCATTGGACTCTGTCAGAATTCTAAAAGCATAAAATAAGATAAGAAATAAAAAAGGAGAAATCAAAAGATGCAATAGTGTATGTCATAAAATTATTTCTTTCATGCATTAAAATGTAGCAAATATTGCTGCAATATTACAAGTATATTAACATATTTTTTATAGTGTATGCAAGTCTTTACTTGTGAGGTCTTATGTGAAGCTTACTGCCACATTGGGTCAACTGTAATTGGAGAGAAAGAGAAAAGAAAAGTGAGAAAGATACACCATACATGTACATACATATAATGTAAGTGTTTAAATATTTCAAGGTATAATAAATAATTGACAATCAACACTTTACTATAATTACCAATTTCTCAAATTCCTCATTTCTTGTGAAATTCTTTCCATTATCCATTGACCCATAGACTATTGAAGTGTCCTGCTCTCTCTGCAACAGACCTGGTACTATCGTCTGAGCAAAGACTCTGTAACCACGATAATCTATAAGGACTGCCCCCAATGTGTGTAGGCCCTAAATAAAAACAGTATTAATTATCAATGAATAAAATACATGTAAATACTAAATAGGTACAATTGTATACACACATGTACATGTAGCTAAGGTAATGTGTAACCTAAGAGCAGTTACAGTGAAACTGGTATAGTAGTATTATTGGGGGCTTTCAAGTACATGTAATTTGACTATTTTTGCATGCACATAATGGTTTAAAATGTAGTTATGGCTATCAAAATTCCTCTTCCAAATTACATGTACACACACATGCATATATGCATACATGTACATTGAATACCTTGATTCCAAGTTTTTCTAAAATGCTAACTCCTTGAAGATCATAGTTCTGCAAAAGCATTCAAATAATTTGTTATAATTTCAATTAAACTTACAGCTGCAGCATGTCCGGCTTCATCTCCTCCAAAGTCTTTAAAGTGGCCACGCCCATCAAATCCGGTACTGAAGAAAATATTATTCCAAAGGAACATGTGATTGCTAGAAAGAGTGAGAGATTGAGAGAGACATACAGATAAGCAGAGAAATACATGTACAGTACATGCATGTATATGCTTACATGTACATGTACATTGTGCACATAATGCAAATTTTAGGGTATAAAAGAATTTGAGCCTGATATACCGTATAGCATTTTAATTTTGAGGAGCAAAACTTTAACTGTTTTCACGGGTTAGCACGCAACTGTGAAAATAAAGATCCATTAAATATTCAATTGCCATTAAAGGTGTGACATATCTATGGAATCTGCAAAAGTTATTTCCGCAAATAATTAATAATATTAATCCGCAAAATGAAAGCTCTATACGGTAATTTGGCTAACACCAATTGAGCTATAATTTAGTGAAATCATTATTAATTTTTTTGCCAATGTCACTGTTAGAGTTGCACCGATACAGAAATTTACCGATAAAGACCGATACCAATAACCAATCCGATATTAATAACTGATATTAAAGTTTATTAAATAATTATTAATAAACTTTAATCAATAACATAATTTATTATAACCAAAGTTCTTTTTACCTAAAAGTAGTATTTCTGCCAAGAATTGCACATACATGTAGCAAATCTACTGTCTTCACTAGTTTTGTAATAGTCCCATATACATGATGGTTTTTGGACATCTATCTTTGGCACAGTAATAAGCTAGCTAAGCCTACGCAGGTGGACTCACCGAGCTGGTGCAAAACCACATGTTATTATAATAACATTACACGTGACTAATTATCCTACTGAGCATGCGCAAAACCATCCAATTTGTATAAACTCGGATACTTTGTCAACAGAAGATCTTCTCAACCTGTTCACTACAGATGACATTTTAAACATTAAATTTACTTAATTCTAATTTTATGCTCTATTGAGTCTGTTATTATTAATTAACTATTATTAATTAACTATTAACTGTTATAACATCGGAATCAGTAGCTTTTTTATAACCAATAACCGATATTCTCAAAAAAGGCCGATAAGCCGATATCTGATAAGCCGATCACATTATCGGTGCAACCCTAGTCACTGTACTAAATTACCAACAACAAACTCTTTGGGCCAATGTTCCCCTAATTCGGTTTATCAATAACACACTTAAGTACATTGTGTACATACAGTAGACTGATACCCTCTATCCTTCTTCTTCCCCCTCTCCCTCTCTTACCGTTCTAGTTCTGATGGATTGAGTGGGTATAACTGTCCATCCACAGCTGCTTTAGCTCCTCTGATGGCCGCCTGTACAAAATCAGACTGGACTTTAAACAGAGCCCTATCTCTAAACACACGATGCTGTAGAGTACTGGATGATAATTCCCTCGTGGTCTGTAGCTCTTCATTCCAATCTCTTAGCTATAATACACAATCATCTCACAATCATGCGATGCAATAGGTATGACTTACTTGACCCACTAGTAGTTCATCAGTTGCTGCTTTGAGCCCACAGCCTACAGTTAATAACAGTATGCAGTTGCAATAACAGCATAATAATAACAGTTTGCAATAACAGCATGTAATGAAGAGGAGTGATAGGGGAGAGTTAGTGACTTACATTCGTCCGTTCGGAAGGTAATGGGCTTTACATCTTGCTTGGGAAGTAACCAAGGGTACACTACATGTATAATAATAATAATAACAATGAAATAAGTAATAACAATTAAGTTAACAAAATAAAACTAAAAAACACAAACTCTACATGTATTACTATAGAAATACTCTCTGTAACAAAATATAAAAGAGTTAAATGTAGTAGTAATTTTAGTGAACTGTGAATTATGAACATGTACAAATTCACCTGGATAAGGAACTGGAAAGATTTCATAAACATTCTTCCTTTCTCTAATCAAAACAATAACAAGGTTATAATCATATTGAATACATAATAGGAATATAGAGCAAATTGCAAATAAAAATGTACACCAACTCACCCATCCTTCTGCAGTAAACTATAGTTCTTTCTAAAGAGAGCACTAATCTATACAATAATGACAAACAGTACAAATAAATGTTATACTACGTTTACACTACGGAACTGGGCCAAACCGTGCTGAGCCAGGCTAAGCTGGCCCTGCTGTACTAACCATCCTGGCCTGGTTTGGCCCAGCTAACTTCAGCTCAGTTTGGTTACTGTTTACACTATCAAATGAAACTGTGCTGGCCCACTTTAAACAGGGCTGACTCAGTTAAAGAAGCTAGTGTAAACATAGTATAAAAGCACATGTACAAATTAAAGTGCATGTACTGTACCATACAGGGGTTTCATTTTGTTGGCATAAAATTTTGCAAATTTGTCCAGATTTGCCAATTGCTGGTATTCTTCCTAGTGTGCAACACCTTCTTTGTGCAATTTAATATAGCAAATTTAATGAAAACGTAAAATTGGCAAAATTTATTTCCAGTGGAATATAACCTCTATACAGTATTTGTAATTGCACTCATCAAGTGCATTTAAATATTCAGACAATACAAGTAGCTATAATGCATACACTGTACCTGCTGTAATAAGGTAACCAAGTGCTGACAATGATGAGCGACCTTCCTTGGAGTAGGATCAAAACTAACATCAGGCACACTTCTGTTTAGATAGAACCCACTGGGGCAGGCAGTGATACAAAACTCCTCGCCCTCCAGCATCTTCACATCAATATACAGCAAGTCACCTTTAAATAATAATAATAATTAATGTGGGTTAATTGATGTGGGCGTGGTACAAGCTGTGGGCGTGTCCAAACTTTTACTCACCTTTGAATTTCCTGTTAGGAGTAGGAGGATTCCATTGGCTGTAGGAAAGTCTCTTGAGACACTCGTAATTCTAAAAAAAGATCAATGCGATCTTAAATATGCCATAACTGTGATGTAATTTGAGAGCTTTGAAATTCCTTTTGTAATTTGAGTACATTAATCATACACTGTATTTTGATATGTACAAGCATGATATGCAATGAATGACAGCAATAAATAAACTGATTGATCAGAATCACTCAAAACTAGCATAAAATTTATATAATTACGAAATTCTTATCAATAAAAGTTAACCAATGGCCTGGTATTTCGACAAGTTCTTCCAAATGCTCACAAAAATCCATAAAATTGCTAAAATTTGCACATGTACATAAGTATTAATACTGTTTACCTGGTGGTATTGAGCTAATTTTTCAGGATAAAAGTTAGAGATGAAAGGAGGAGAGGCAGAAGTAGAGGAGCTTGGAGCAATATAGTCAGGAGGTAATGGAATATCTGAAGGCTCTGAGGACTTTGAATCTAAAAAAGAGAGAGAAATGGAAAGGGGGGAGAGAGAAAGAGAGATGAAAGGGGAATTTGAGCTAGTTACTACTACACACAGATGCATATGTACAATGTACAATATATCTCCACACATGCTCAAAGAGAAAAAATATTATTCAATATTATCCAATTCAAAATATCCCTGCCAGCTGGATAAGCAACATAGCCACAACTAATTACTACACAAAGAAGGAAATCCCATTATGAGTTAAAGAACTCATGGTATTACATGTAGGTGGAATTTAGGCTATAAATTTATAGAAACTGTACCTGCATGTACATAACATGTATAGTATTGAAAAACTGTACTTTACTCTAATCTTGAGTAAAGTATGTAGATGCAACAATGTACACTATGCCTTGTGTTCTTAATAAAAAGACAACACAAGTAATAGAACATAGCTTGTATATGCATGAACACAGACAGCTACATGTACAATGTACATGTATGTATATTACATGTCAGCATTAAATAGAAACAAGGAGGCACAAAAGCAAAGTACATGTTGTATTTGCACTACAGTATAAGGAAACACAAATACACGTGTACATTGCACAGGTGTAACACATGTATCAAGTGAATGTCTCAATGCTTGCTTGCACTAAAAGAAAGTTGCATAATGACTCCATTGAAAGCACACAAAGACAGAGAGCAATTTTTATAGGTATTTTAATAAGACATGTTTCCATAGTTCACAATGACAGCTGGCAGGAATACATGTACAATAATAAAAATTAAAATTTCTCCACAGTCCACACAGAAATACAGAATAAGAATACGGTAGAATAATGAGTGAAAGATTAATACCTGTAGGTGTAGCATCAAGGTTGGTACTGATGATTGGATTAAGGAATGAGAGGGAGAGACCATTGCTACACGTGTATGACGACTGAAGTACATCCACTCCAATCAACTCTTGTAGTCTTTGGATGTGAACCATTACATCTCTTAGTGTATATGGCTCTAGAATAAGAGACAGGAGCAAACAGAAAAAAGGATAAGAGAGGGCTTTGAAAAGATTAGTGGGTATATGTGTCAATAGCAATAATTACGATCTAGACTGTATCATTCAATATAGACAACATCAATATCATATTGAGAGACACAATAGGGACAATGCACACTATACAACTGCAACATGTCACATACATAAGAATAATCAAAATAAGAACACCCTCTCTCTCTTTCTCTCTCTTCCCCCCTCTCTTTCTTTCTTTTGCCCCTAATTTAAAATACTCCATACTTTATAATAATTACATTACATGAATCACACTATGTGCAGTTGTTTGTACCTTCAACTAGTTCTATGACTGAACCATCCTTTAGACCGGAGACAGAGCCAATCTCTGAGAAGTTGTCAAGCTTCCTTCCTCTCAGCCTTAATGAGAGACATGTCCTATAGCAACAGTCAGGTTTCTCAAATGCATACTGTAATAAATCATTCACTGTGTCTTTAGCAACATGCTAGAGAAAAAGAGAGAGAGAGAGGATATATATATATATATATATATATATAGAGAGAGAGAGAGAGAGAGAGAGAGAGAGAGAGAGAGAGAGAGAGAGAGAGAGAGAGAGAGAGAGAGAGAGAGAGAGCACATGTCATAAGCTTCAATTGAAAAATAGTGAAAACTACATCAACAATTACATGATCATTCCTCCCTTGCTCACCATGATATCAATAGTATCAGTCTGTCCTGGTAATAATAATTTCAATGAAATCGTCCTAAAGTCTTCCTTCTCATCTTTTTCATTTCCTCCTTTCTTCGATCGTCTGGTTTTACGAGGAGGTCCGACCCGACCCGGTAATTTGCTATCCTTAGGTGATGTCTCCAAGTCCTCTGACTCATTTTTAAGATTCAGTTCATCAGAGACTTCACTGGTTGGAGAGTAGAGCCCGTTAGTGGGAGGTGGGGTCGACCCTGCACTCCCTACAGAAGCCACGTTTCCATGTGGGGCAGGCTTGGACCCGTTCTGCTGCGGCTCAGAATGAGAACCTGAAACATGAGAATAGAATAACAATTTTCAAATTGCCATGCCAACAATTATTGTAAAACATTCGAAACTTAACACTTTTTGTGTAGACAAAAAAAATAAACACACTATATCTCGAACCTGCGCCGTTTTGTTCACTAGCACTTCCACTGTGGAAAGGACAACCAGAGGGAGAGAGAGAGTTTTGGCGGTCTACTGCTTGTTTGGCAGGAGCGGTAGTCTTCCCGGGCGAGCTGTTCTCTCCCTGTTCTTTCTCCATTACAGTAGGCATTGCTATTAGTCCTACAAATAAAATAGCAATATATCTACAAGACAAACGAGGGCTTTGTCTCACAGTGAGCATTAAAGTTGACTGAATAGGGAGAGAAGCTGAAGGGCACACTTTCACAGAGCAAGTGTGACACAACCACGTGTAATGGGTTCAGTAACACTCGGTTCACCTCCGGATACTGTAAATAATTTTTTATGAATAATCAGAATAAGTAATTTTATTTATCTATTGCATCATCTTTATTTGCATGTAATTGTAATAGCAATTGCAGATACAATGCATACAAAAGCTAAAACTGTATTACATTATACTAGAGTTCATTTATCTACATCATATTTTGTATTTAATAAAAAGAACAAATTTTATAATATTGATTTATGTGTTGTTAATTTTATGTTCTTTTCACCCCTTAGTCTTTCTTCTTTTCATGTCTGCTTGTCTATGTGAACAATTGTGTGTGTTTTTTTCCTTGTATTCTCTTCTTTCCCTGGCTGACATAGTGTTCTATGTTAGACCATCAGTGTTTCTACTGTACTAAGTGTACTTTCACTCCTCCTGTCTATTTTATGTTGCACTGTAAAGTTAAATAAATAAAAAATAAAAATAAAATAATACCGTCTATCTGGAAATTTTTAATGTGATTTTAATTTTACTGCATTAGAATTTTGCAAAAAAATTAGATTACCCATATAATTATATGCCACATTCAACAATACATGACACAGTCTAATTTAGTAAAAATTAAATCACAGCACAATTTCAAAACTCAAAAATTTTCTACCACACTAATTTCCTGATCTACGGTAATTTATAGGTCATAAATTGAATCATCAGTAATTGCAACAGGTGATGCTTCACATTCTTTGTAGGCTCTTTCTTTCATTCTCTTCATTAGTCTTATGAACTTCATATGGTTCACATATTTTTATTGTAATATCTTCAGTCCTATTGTGCAGGTGTTTTTAGTAAAAAAAACCTTTCAATCTAAATTCAATTGTGAAGGATTTTAAGGAGAGTTAACATTATTATTAGTTAAGCTACCATACATGTGAAAGACATCAATGGTAGTTAGTAAATTTGCCATTCCCCAGGTAGAATGCCAACAGCTATTTAACCAGAATTATTTGCTGATGAATTATAAAATTATGGTCTCTGTTACAATTAAATAATACCTGATCCTGATTGCTGTAGACCTAATAGTACTACAATAAGATCACTGAAGGGACCTCTTCCAGCAGAGTTGACAGCTGCTACACTGATAATATGCACAGTACCTAATACTAGATCATTCAATATGATTACAATTAAGATTATTAATTGGTTGTAGCAAAGACAAAGAAGTACATGTGTCTAGGTACTCCAGAAACTAAATAGAATACATAAATTGAATTAAGGATTGTACCTAGCTTTTGACAGTATATCTTTTTCAAATAAACTTGGACTGATTAGATCTTCCTAAATCCTAATACATTATTTACCAGCTATAACTCTGATGGTATATTTCACAGACCTGTTACTGTATAACTGCATGCTGTAGTGGACTGATGAGGAGCAACAGAGACTGTCTCATTCACTGATGATAACTGCATGGGGACAAGATGGAGTATAGGAGATGGTGTAGTATGTTACATAGCTGTCACTACTAGAAATAGTCCAGTTCACTGTAGTACCAGTGGTTGAGACATTACATAGATCTACTGAGAGACTATAGTTACTGGACTAGGAACTAGAACAGATATCAATTCAGATACATTCTGTCAATGATAGCAACTCACCATCAAATCTTAACACTGTTATTGTACTATTAACTTAAGGGAGATCTGTATAATTATGAGTACGCACTGATGGTATAGGTGCTCATTGATGAGGGAAGTATTAGTACAATTTTTACATTCCAGATTATACTTTCAGTAGTATAGTACTCAATTACATATATATATATATATATATATATATATATATGTTATATATACCATGACTATATGGGAATTGATACCCCAAGACCGAGGATACTTTGAATTGATATCACCCGAGGGCCGAAGGCCCAAGGGTGATATCAATTTAAAGTATCTGAGGTGGAGGGTGTATTGACCCATATCGGCATGTTATATATGTTATATTTCATGTATGAATCTCATTAATGAGATATATATATGTATATATATATTTATATCCTAATAAAGCCAATCATGAAAGTGACCGACACTAGTATATAAGTGATAAAGCAACAGGAAGCTGTATATAGTACTTTGATGTTTGATACACCTGTCTGTGGTTTTATTCATGAATTTGATTAAATACAAGCAAAAAACTGATTAAATAGAGCAGCCGTGCCCCGTGAGAAACTCATCAGGACACTTTTTGTCGGGATTCCGTTCGTTGTAGTCCTTAAACGAGAAGGTGCGGTATAAAACGCGGTGCCCTGGGCATGATGGCTTCCGTTTTTTTTTCACGTGTAAAAATGTCTGCTCTAGATGATGTTGCTTCTTCAAGGAAAAACGCAGGCAGAGAGGGGTTTTGGTACCAAATTGAGTTACATTTTACTCTCAAAGAAGATAAGGACCAGTTCTAGTTAGGCTTGATCGAGTTAAGGGGTCTTTAGGCACTAAAAGAAGGCGCTGGAAATGCTGTCTCACTTACTTGCTGATTTAGTCGGGAAAGAGGGTCATTTAGAGGCTCTATCACATGATACTGGTTATACTCAATACTTCAGGTAGTTATAATGTGTTTGAAATTAGTATTAATATAAAATAAGGTATTGGTAATGGGGGACGAAGAGCAGCCATTTTGTGCATAGATATAGGATCGGCTATTGGGATGCACATGTTGGTGATAGTGTCGTATGGTTGACCGAAGGGTGATCAATTACAGTCAGGTATTTATTATTATTATTATTATTATTTTATTATAATTATTATCAAAATTATATTTATTTATATTATTACTATTATTATTATAGTATAAGTCATGTGATTTGTGCTGAATTTCAGTTCAATGATAGTTGAGTCCTGTAATCGTAACTCAAGTTTATTATGTAGCAGATACAGAAGTAAGTATAATGTGTAATGTAAAGTAATCATACATTAATTGGCATTAATATTTTTTAGGCTCGTACTAGCATATACTTGTGCTGGTATATTACCATCACAGTACTGCCATATTTTGATCGGCATTACTTGGTACAGTTGGGAAGATGTACACAACTACAGGAAGCTTCTCACCATCCCCATATCCATTCAACTCTGTTATTGTATATGCTTAATAATTTAGAATAATATAATTTTTGTATTTACTACTTCCAGTGGATCGTTAAATTTTGCAACTGCTACCAGTACTAGGATCTGATTGAGGACCAAGTGGGGGTCTCTTGCTGTAACCACTTCTACTTGATGAGGGTGGCTGATAATTGGTAGTCGGCCAGGCCTTCTGGTCCCAGTGGTGGCAGTTCCTGGGCTGGTTTTTTATGTAGTAATGAGGGCTATTCCTTTGCCACTATCACTTATAACCTGCTTGATAGCATTATTGACCAAGTTTGTTAGGCTGTTGACAGATTTTCAGAATATACAATACAAATATTTGATAATAATGTAAAAAATTATTACTTCAAGTCAATTATACCATTTCTCTTCTTGCCATGCTTTCTACCTGTGCTTGTAGGTTAACTCTCTCGCCTTTACTAATTTTAATGTTTTTATAATGCGTTTTGCCAGTGATTTAGCCATGATAAGAACAGTGCCAGTGCGGGAGCCATTTTGTTATTTTCAAATGTGGCCGCCATATTGTGCCCAGGGCACCTCCTTTTATACGGTGACGGGCGGAAGGCCGGAAGCGATTCTATGACGTTGCGTGGATAGTTTTATAGTGCACCTTCTTCTTTAAACCAGTCCTCTAGGTTCTTCATGGCCCACTTGCTAGTCTTTTCGGGACTTTACGCTTGGCCATTTCGTCGATTTCCTCTGATGATGATGGCTGGAATCTTTTCTTGTTTAAAGACAACGATACCCTTCTTTTGTTAGAAGGAGGAACGTTCTCCTTTTCTTGATTCTCTTCCATAGATCCAGCTTCAGCCATGACAATGAAACACACGCGGTCTGTTTGACCTACTGCGCATGCGCAATGATTGGCTTCATCAGAAAATAAATTCATTATACCACACCTGTGAGGTGCAGAGGAGGTAGGACGCGGTTGACCTTTGAGCAATAATTGCAAAGTTCAATTGCATTCCATTGGTATCACGTGATGAAAAATGGCAGCTTTCTGATGATTGTATCACAAAACTAGCTACTACTGCAGAAACTAGAGAGATCTATGACGACCCTTGACGGTTGTTAAAATCTTCATTGTATGGAGAATATTTCTTCTTTGATTATAGACATGAATATAAGAAGGAGAAAGAGACAGTGCATCTTAACTTTGATTCTCTTTTTTACTTCATCAGATAAATCAATCTTCGCTAGTTTAAGATGTTAAAAGTTACTGCAACTATCATAGTTTCTAGTGAATTAATGAAAGTCCTATTGATTCTATCTTGATGCTCTAAATTATTGCTAGAAGTGGTACTAGTGGAAGAATTTGGCCATTTTGCATCACGTGATACCAATGGAATGCAATTGAACTTTGCAATTATTAATCAAAGGTCAACCGTGTCCTACCTCCTCTGTGTGAGGTGTATATGGCTTATATATACTAAC
>NW_003546413.1:12858-13916 GCF_000090795.2 Amphimedon queenslandica | reverse complement strand
CAGATGAAGACGAAAACATTGCAGCGAAGAGGATCAGTGCTACAGTCAATTGATGATCCATTATTAGTAACCCACTCTCCACCATTCAGAGTAGTACCAGCTAACACACACTGGATACTGTTACTGTATCCTTAATGCCATCATCTAAAAATATGATTTATTAGTATAACAGTTTCCATTATGTATCAGGTAGATACCTATAAAAACCTATACAGTTGTTATTATACACATATAGTGTCTTACCTGACAAAGGTTGACATTGACTAATAACTTCACTGACACTCAACAAGAATACAACCACTAGTACTGACACTGTCATCTTGTCTATAAGCTGATGTGAGTCTTTGGTTCTCTTCAATTTTACTTACCATTAATAAGGTAAACCCTGCATAAATGAAAATAAATATACAAATTGTGTTGTAATAATACAGCAGCTACAAGCTAGCATAGTCATCTAGTCTATGATGTCATAACTATTGTATGTCTCACTGTTAGATTTATTCCATTAAATAAAGTAAATCCTGTAGCAAAAATAGATAGACTAAAGTCAAATAAATTACACTATACATAAGATAAACATATATCAGCAAAAACCATCAGAAAATGGGATAAATGTGTAGATAAATAAGGGTTATAAATGAAACTTTATACACCTATGGTTATAAGTCTAAATTGAATCACTAATTTTGACAGCAGCACAACTATTACTTATCTTATAATGTGATAGAGTTCACAGTGATTTGTTCGAATATCAAAACAAATAGCTAAACCATAGCAATAGCAAAAGGTGGGGAAGTCAACATTTCACTGCACTTTATCAACTAATGATTCCCTACTCTCCACCATTCAGAGTAAATATTGTCACTAATGTTTCCTTTAATGTCCTAATCTAAGAAATATTGTAAAAATAAAGTACAACACATGTAAAAGTATCACAATGTGCATTCACAATAATTTGTTTGATGGCATATAAAAGTTATTGTGCAATTGTCATTGTTATTATGTGCACAAAACATGGCTATAGGTACTAGTGCTACTAGATCATAATGACATCAATA
>NW_003546413.1:10313-12270 GCF_000090795.2 Amphimedon queenslandica | reverse complement strand
TAGGTGATTGCAGTGTAAGTGTCTCACTAGTAATAAATGTCCATGCACCATATCCATTATCAGTGTATGGACGCACACCAAAAATATAACAAGTGTTACTATAGAGACCAGTGATAATAGTAAATGTACTACCACAAGAAACATTTTGATTTAATGCAAGAGTATTAATATAATAAACATCAACATCATCTACGATTGAACAGTTACCAGACTGAAACATATGGTATCCTATCTCATATGTGATAATGGGATGGTCTGATGGAATATAGCTAGGTACACTCCATGAGATAACAGCCCATGTAGTGTCCATGATACTGGATACTGAACCAACTGGAACAGGACCTGGTCCAGGTACAAAATAAGAGAACATGAACATTTTCATATGCCTCTGACTATAATAATATACATACCTATTCCTATCTCAACTACAATAGAATCACTAAAGGGACCTTTTCCAACAGAATTCATAGCAGCTACACTGATGTTATACACAGTACCAAATACTAGACCATTCAATATGATATATCTCTCAGTACTGGTGAGGTTATATGTGATACTACTGTTACTGATCATCACTGTATAGCCTGTGATTAGACCATTACATTTAGAGCAATCAATCTCATTCCAAGTGAGATTATTAAATGGTTGTAGCAAAGACAAAGAAGTAGGTACACTGGTAGGAGCTAGAATACATAATAATTAACTTTCAAGAATGTACATACCTGTTGGCATTGTATCTTTTTTAACTGAGCTAGGATCAGATCTTCCTAGTACATTACCAGCTCTCATTGTGATGGTATAGTTCATACCACTGTACAGACCTATTAATGTATAACTGTATGTTGTAGTGGACTGATGAGGAGCAACAGAGACTGTCTCATTCACTGATGATAACTGGGGACAAGATGGAGTATAGGAGATGGTGTAGTATGTTACATAATTGTCACTACTGGGAATAGTCCAGTTCACTGTAATACCAGTGGTTGAGACATTAGATACTGAGAGACTAGTTAGTGGACTAGGAACTACAACAGATATCGATTACACTTTTTAAATGAAAATAACTCACCACTAAATTTTGACACTGTTACTGTACTATTAACTGAAGGAAGATCTATATATGAGTACACACTGATGGTATAGGTACTCATTAATGAGAGATCAGTTAGTACAATTTCATCTTCATTGGTAGATACTACATTCTTGGTTACACTTCCAGTAGTATACTCAATCACATATCCATTAGTCTCTGATGAATCAGTCCAATTCACTTTGACACTAGTAGCATTTAATATAAACCCTTTCACATTAGTTGGAGGACCATTAGGAGCTGGAAAAAATAAAATCATCTTAGCATAAATTAAACTATAATCATACCATGTAACATCACAAATTGGCTGTAGTTTGCTCCTCCAATCATTGCTATACAGGTAACATTAACTGACACTCCCAGTGGATCAGGATATACCAGTAGTGTGTTGTTGTATGTCAGGATATCAATTGATGTATATATTAAGTTACTCTTCATCACTCCATTCACTAACCAGTAAACATCAGTTGATGGATTTATATCAGTAGTTGTGAGACAATCAATACCATATTGAGTGTTATTGAGTTGTGTAATGGATGAGATCAGATTAGTGTCCAATTGATCAATTGAATAACTAGAAATACATCAACAATGTTACTAGTACATAAAAAGTGACAATAGCCAATACCTGGTAAGGTCTGTACACTGATTGTACTACTAGCAGGTCCCAGTAATTGTTGATAGGCTCTGATTGTGATGCTATAAGTTGTTCCTTCTCTCAGTCCATTCAGTGTGATTGTATTATCACTACTTCCCTCCACCTGTACTGTCTGCACAGTGTCTGTGTCACTAGTGACATTGACTACATATCCATCAGCATCAGATGAATCAAGTACAGTCCAATTGACAGTGATAGTGGTAGCTGTC
>NW_003546413.1:0-1241 GCF_000090795.2 Amphimedon queenslandica | reverse complement strand
AATGCGCCATCAAAATTTGACAGACAGATAGAATGATTTGAACATACGTACATAATAACTAATAAGAGTAGAAGTAATTTAAACACAGTTTACAAGTAAACTCAATAATAAAATTCCAACTAAGGAGAAATAATAACTAATAGGTAGATAGAGAAAGTTTAAAATCAGAGCAAATGGGGGGAGCTCCACTCAGTTTTATTCCAATAGTTAAAAATAACCTGAGAGTTACCTTTGATAATGATAATATCAAGCCAGTTATGTAGAGAATGACAACTTAGGTGGCTCAGATATTATTGAGTTGACTGAGCTCGACGAGAAATCAGAAATTACCCAAAGAGCCAATCTTGACAATTTCCAATATAGCAGTATATCTTCTTGTCTCAAGATCTCCTAACATTGAGATGTAATTCTACTAAATTTGTTGTCAGTCTCTAGCATTCTGTAACCCCTCTTAGTGTTGATAATGGGCAACTCTGGTGGAATAATGGCATCATCTTCCAAAACGACAATATCAGGTCTAGCTAATATTCACTGTAAAGTTGGCCTAAGGTAGATCTACCCAAAAAAATGGCCCATGCACTCTGGAGAAAGCTGGCAATCGTACATCCCCTGAAAAAGGTGAGGTAGCTCTGGGGGGGGGGCATGCATTCGGGAAGGTCATAAATTCCGGGAGGTCCTGAGACTCAGTGTCTATATACATGAAACAGGTATATTATCAAGGCATATAACAAGCTAGGTGAATGATTATCTATAAAGGTAATGGTGTGGCCAAGTATGGTAGTCTAGGATCAATTAGTTTATGTGACACTTACAATACATGCCTATTACATACCTACATACCATAGTTTGTCTGTTGCCCCCTGAGTTTTAATTAATTGTTTCCTCTCAATAACTGTGTTATAAGGTCACAAAATAGCATGTACCATGCTGCTGCTATCAACACTGACATTGTTTAATGTTTTTGTATAAATTCCTACCCACATACAGTTGTACTTGTATACTTGTTATTATGCATCTTCCTATGCACATTCACCTTGCATGTTAGGTGGTAAAGGGTTGAGTGAATTAATACGCACCTACATAAAAATGGTTGAGGATATGTGAACATCTAGCTGGCAGATACAACAGGAACATAAAAATTATAATGATGAAATGGGTAGAGTATAAATGAGTTACAAGGTTTCATACAGGGGAGAATTGTTCACTCTAACCAATGATCATGACACACAGCAGTATTACTA
>NW_003546412.1:182498-193179 GCF_000090795.2 Amphimedon queenslandica | reverse complement strand
TAAAGTTCATCTTACTTACATGGAGAAACAAAAGGAACTTCACCGTGACAAACAACCACTAGATTTACAGAGGTTGAGTGATACTCGTTGGACATGTCGTTTTTCTAGTGTTAATGCTTTATGTCGTACGTTTGATTCAATTTTAGACACTGTTTTACAGGTTGCTGAATCAAGTGATGCCAACAATGCCATTTAGGCTCGAGGTCTGTACCACCAATTATCTTCTTTCTCTTTTATTCTCTCTTTAATTACTTTTGGCATGATCTTGACATGTACTAAACACCTCCGGATCAACTTCAGACCTCCAATACTGATCTTTCTATAGCCTCTGAGTTTGTAACAGCTACAAAATCACTATTAACAGAGTATCGCACCACTTTGACAATTGCTGTCACCAGTGCTGAGAGTGAACAATCCTTTTCTACCATGAAAAGAATTAAAACAAGATTAAGAACAACAATGGTAGAGGAAAGATTGTCTGACCTGTCCATATTGTCAATTGAAAAAGAGGTCGCACAGTCAATAGAAGATAAAATCATTGATGAGTTTGCCAGTAGTGATAAAAATAGTCGAATTCTTTTAAATTCGTATAAATTTCCACCCAGAGGAGTGGCAAACCTATTTATTAATTGATTTATTATCGACCTTAAAAATTACGCAGATGCCCAAATTTACGTAAATACAAAGAAGTAAAAGTGGGCGTGGTCAAAGTCGAGCGCTTAGCGTGTCAATTTTTTTTCCCTCAGTGACACAAAAGATAGCAAATGACTTTGAATGTATTAGTGATTGGAAAAAGGTTAAGTTTATGTACCAGACTAGGAGCATTCCAGAGACCATTGAAGGTGGGAGAGCCTACTGGAAAGAACCAGAGGATTGAACAGCCTGATGCTAGGAGTAAGAAGAGGATTGGACAGATTGGGACTGATTTGAGGAAGGGAGTGATTGAGCAGAGGATTGGACAGACTGGGGTTGAGTTAGGGATGGGCGACATCCGTCAGTGGGAGGGGAGTCAGTGGATGAGGTATTAGAGGAGGGTTCAAGAGCAAATAAACTATCAATAACTTTACCATACAAACAACCATTAAGATAGAGAGTTTCTCTTTATCTTAAAAGCACGAGACTCCTTACCAGAGGAAATGAGAGAACGACGTTCCTTCATCTGAATTGAATAAATCACTTTATCACTAGGGGAAAGGTCAGGGCATTTGGGGTGTTGGCCAGTAAACGTTTATTAGACAAAGTAATGGAGACGTCGAGGGGTCTATGTAACTTGACAAGAATTGGCCGGGAACAACCCTCTACATATGTACCAAGAAGAAAAAGATCTGTAAAGAGTGAGTAGACAGCGAAGAGCATAGGGATGACAGAACTGATATAACTTTATCTTGGTCTTGTATTGCTCTGTCTGTCCTAGCAGTGCCACAAGGACACTCAGGTAGACCTGACACAACTAAGTGACCTGAACGATCCCTAGACGAAGTAGGAAGGCCCCAGTGATCTTGGGAGGAGGCCCTCATTTCCAAGGTACTGTTTCTGTCTACTGATCTGTCACCAGAAGTGTTGACTCCACTAGAGTGGTGCTGAACATTTGACTGGATTGAAGACCTAGGTGCCTGTGTGATTTGGCGCAGAGAGTTGCAAACACTCTGCATATCATTGGACAGGGTTTCATAGTTATCACTGGAGGAAGACTCTAGAGACGAAACACGATCAGACAGGGAAGCCACCGTAGACTCAAGAGCTGACAGACGAGAAAATAGAGACTTAATACAGAATGGACAGACAAATGGATATGTGGAACCAGAGACTGATGTAGATTGACACATTTACAGTGAGACCATTTATTACACGACTCACATTCTACCATGTGACCTATGTCTTCCTAAGAGGGGCATACACTGTGAACCAGGGAGGACGTACTGGGAGATTTATTAGTCTTTTCATTAGACTTTTCTTTGTTTTTTTATCTTTTTTACTGGGAACAGTCCTACTAGACTGATCACGGCCAGTAGAAGTACGTCTGTCAGCCATGTTGACATTCGAAGTGACTACAAAGGTAATACAGAGAATACCACTGAGCAAACCACAGTGTACTTGATTTAGTGGCTGGCTGTATTTTACATAAGCCAGCAAAGTCACAAAGAAACAGGAAAGATTTTCCCGAAGTGTAAAGAGATCAGAGTATAAATCAGAGCTAGTATAGAGCTGCCATCTTGGCCACGTCACGTGACTTATTATTGATTAACTAAGAATCTTTACAGGTACTATACCTCTGCCTAATTGTATTTGTTTAACTAAGATTTTTTACAAGTACTATACCACTGCCTAATTGTATAGAAGTTTAACATTATTGATGTCTAATTCTATAAAATTATCATTTTCTAAAGAAAAACAAAGTACAATAACTATTTTGATGACATTCATGTGCTAACCAAATAAAGTGACATATTTGTGAAAAACATTTTTGCATTCCATGCACATATTATGAAAAGTATTCTGCTTCCTAACTTTCACTGACAAAAGTTCATCCTTGTTATTTGTAGCAACAGATAGTTGTGGCTGTAGATCATTATTTGCTACCGTAAGAAATGGTTGGACTAGTGCCTTTAACTTATTTGCAGGCAAATTTGGAGTTTGTGGACCTGTGTTAATACATAAGCCATTTCAAGAAGAAGCTCTGACATTACTTTTTAATCCAAGACAATTTCTTTGCAACATTGCCATCTTATACCATGTCCTCCAAATTTTAACATATCAAGACAAAAGGCACATTTCCCACAATCAGGAACTGTACAGCCTGCACTCTTTTGACACCTTTTCTAAAAAATACCTGTACCATACACAATGTACACTGTAGAACACAGAATCAATTTTTTTACTTTTCATAGGTTCTTTTGTGGTTAATGAAGTGGACACTATAGCTTTCTAGTGATTATCTGGTGAGCATATAATAAAAGGTAAGTACACATTCAATTTTTACCTTCCAGAATTGAAGATGATGTCAATAGTGTACCATTAATCTTGAAATTATCAAATGCATAGCAAAAGTGACAGTTTTACATTAAGTTGTTGCTACAACTACCTTTTGTCACTTGTTTTAAGGATAAAATCAAAATACATGTAGATGTTGTGGCTTTCTTAAGATTGTCTAAGTGAATGCATATGCAATAGTTGATTATACCTGCATGTACATGTAAGTATTAGAATTCAGTATACATTCAGCAGTTTTCAATTCAGTGTCATGCAATTCAGTTGTATGACAGAATGGTGTATGGTAAGAAAGTGCTTCAAACACAACTGGCAAGCCACAAGTGTTACAATGACCAGTGATGTTTTTATTACCGAAGACACCACTATAAAAATACCAATTTAAAACTACAGGTATACTGCTAAGATTAAACCATTGAGCTATTTCTAGAGCAATCTCCTTCCGTAACTGTTTATCATCAGTAACCTAATGAGTAACATTAACTTATTCAGTACTATAACAGTGCTTAACTTAATGTAAAATTAAGAAATTATTTCAGTGCACAGCACTTTGCATACTATATTAATGCACACATTTCTTTACACATGTAATTGTCATGAACTGACCTTACAAACAAACCACAAGAAATACCTTTTCCCTGCTGCGCAAATTTCTATAATTGAAATGTTGAAATGACATCAACAATAATCAGTTACATGTATTTATACCTGAAGTGAATTACCAGTCCTATGTGTCAAATCAACAGGCAAAATTCTCTCTCACATTCATTGGAAAGTGGATTTCTACAGTTTGTGTTCTGTTACTACGACTTCTATTGCATCATAAAATACTTAATATTTGTAGTGTGAAATTTTGTTCCTCTGAATTCAGGATTTGTTATAGAATCCAAAAGTGATATTTCCTTTCTGGTAAAATTAACAACCTATTAATATTTGTTATGTAAGTGTCATATATCAAATAAATGAAATATTGACCCTTTAATTGTAATCAGTCATAAGAAATAATGCTTAAATTTTTATGTTGCCATTACAGCTAAATAGAAAGTCAATGCATGTAGAAATAGAATTGTACTATTAAATAATCTGATCAGGTTTTTAGTGCGTCATGTTATACATGTATCTACCCTATGGCGCAAATTTTCGAGGGATGTAAATTTCACAAAATTGCATAAAAATCTACTTTGCTGATTTAATTTTCACAAATTTATTCCATCTGCCATGTCATGCCATAATAATTGAATTTTTAAATAACAATTTTTGTGAATCTTAAAAAATTTCAAAAATCCATTATATTTACAACCCTCAAAAATTTTGCGCTACACGGTATACATATATTCATTTAGTATAACAGCAACACATGTCTGAGGCTCACTTTATGCATAATAATTTATACAAGGGACGTATTTCTAACACTAACAAACAAAACAAAGTAATTTCTTGTCTTCAAAAACAGTGGAAGAAAAAGTATTCCCTTTACAAACAGATCATCCTACAATACAAAAAGAATAAAAAAGGTAGCTAAGGCTCAAGTGCATGACAGTGGCAAAATACTGAGTCAACCACAAAAAGCAGGAAGAAACTTAGCCTGTTTATACCATGAGTAGCTGTCACTCCTTTGATACAGTACCAGTTTTCAAGAATAAATCAAGAAAATGAGACAGAACTGATGCTAAAATTAAGTCCTGCATATAAATATGTATTATTACATTGTTACAAAATTAGAGATACATCTACATTTACCTTAGTGGAGTATAGTACAACCAACAATTTCATAAAAAAATCTACAACCTACAGAAATGACTCTTAATACTCATCATTAGTAAACTTTTACAAGTACTTCAGCATGGATCCACTTTCCATTGAGTACTTGATGCATATGTCCATGAGTCATTTAAAATGGTTCTTGACAATACAGTACCCTTTCAGAAACCTATATCAAGGAAAATTACACTATGCTTAGACTCATACATTTGACATAATAATTGATTAGTATAAGACCCACAGTTTGACCTCGAATTTCAATGAACTTTTCTATAAAACCAAAATAAAAATTTTTCACTAAGAGCTATAAATGTCAAACCAACCTCTATCACTATCACATTTCTTTTGTATAGACTGTACAAGAACGATCAAAATAAACATAAATTTATGCCACATACCTACCTTCGTCATTATGAATGATCAAAATAAACATAAATTTATGTCACAAACTTACCTTCATTATTATCAGTATCCCTTGTACGGTGTCGTTTTCTGTCTCCTTTTGTTTCTCCCTTCTTTCTCATTCTTTCTGAGCTGTGACAGTATACGCTGAGATTCTTTCTCATCCTTAACATCCATGCCAAGATAAAGTTTGGCAGCAATAATGTGACAGCAAGTAGGTGAAACAGGTGGACAACTCCATTTGCTTTTTGGAAACAATGATACAATATGTACTAATGATCCACTTCAAAGAACATTGAAAACACGAAGCTTTAAAGCATATGTAATACTGCCACTTGAAAGAATTGGCTGAAGGACCTATCTGCTCACACACACCTTTTTTGTATCTACTGTTAATTTCACTTGAAATGGAATGTCAAACGGACACCAGATCCAGACTTGGCAGCATGTCACATGTTTCTCAGTTATGTCAAGTGATTGTTGGAATAAATCTCAGGAAAATGTTTGTTACTTGTATAATGAGTTGGGCTGACTTTTGGCCACACCCATGGTGTATTACTTTAAAGTTATTACTTTCTTCAGGTATCAGTATCAATGAGACAAACGTTGTACTGAGTGAAGATAATTCATTCCAAAGGTCAAAACATTGTAATTTCTTGGAAGTCCCAGAAATTTGATAATGTTAGCTCATTATAAGACGATGTTACAGCTGACCTGTCTCACTTTCTTCCCTGCTGTCCTGAAGATATTACTCTAGGTTATTATGAACCAGGCCACAGCTTTAAGGCGAAGCAGTTATCTTTAAAAAATTATGAAGAGCTACAAGCAATGTATGTTGAGCATCAAAAGAGGAGTATTAATTTGTGGATAAAACCTAAAGTTTTGCAGCTCTCTTCTAATGCCACAAAAATGTCTTGAGCAACACCTGAGGATGAATTGACTCCAAAAAGGCTGTCTAGTGGATACGATAATCATTTACGGAAGATGGATAAAATAAAGAAGATTTTGCAAAAGCTTCGATTTATACATGGTAAAGAGGAGGAATATACTCGAGAGCAGTTTCATTGTTGGACTAATCTTCTTCAAATGGAAAAACATGAGTCATATGAAGCTCCCCCAAATAAGCCATTCACAATGTAAAACAGTCTGCAAGTCAATCAGTTACAAGTCCAGGCAAGTGTATTGAGTTGCGAACTCATTGTATTGATCAGCTTACGAAATGGCACAAGCTTCTGGAAGATGGGATTATTTCCAAAGATGAGTATGAAGACATGCACCAAACAATTATGAATGACCTTAAGAAGTTTTGAGTTAAACTGTATTGATAAATATCATAATCATAACATTAATAGCAATGATAAAAATGTTACAAATATCCTGCATGTGATATCCAACTTCTGCATTGTTCTTTAGTCACACTGTTAAAGGCTGATTGCAGCACTTGCTTGTAAAAAATCAGTACTAGGTATTGATGGCAAAATGTCATCATGATTCTTTAAGAACTATTTGACATAACTGAACAGCTCTTGACTAGGTTTGTAGTCTGGACTGTAAGGTCGTAAGAAGTCTATCAATATGCCTACAGATGTCATTAAGTCTTTCTCCTGCTGCACATGATGAATAGAGCAATTGCCCAATATTAAAATGAAATTCACGGCTGGAAACTGCTGCATATTTGTTATCAATGTGCCCCTAACAAAATCAAAAAATGTGTCTCCATTTGTTGTACCACTAAGTAATTCATAACCCAGCAATCCTTCAGAATTCATTGCGACAATTAAAGACACATGAGTGCCTTTGCTAGTGTCTGTGATAAATTGGTGTTCAACCACGGAGTTGATAACCAAATTTTCGAAAGTGATCCACCTTATTTCAACCAGTTTCATCAAGCCATACATAAAATTCCAATAAATAATTCATTATGTGAGCCATAAAAGCACATCGGAATGTGGCACAACGTTGCTTTGCAATATTGATAATTTTCTTTCTTGTGTAGCCATTTTTGCAAAGCACTCTACACGCAGATCCAGACACACTTACACCAGTGGCTGACATAATTTTGGTACAGTTCTCGGATTTAAGTACAGTCCTCGGTTATCTAGCAGCAGTCCTATGATGTAGATCTCGTGTAATTCATCTAATTTTCTTGCTTCAGGCCTTGTGGATTGTCTTTAGCATGGTTTAAAGTCACCAGTGTTAATAAAGTGACAATACAAACAATGAGCAGTGCCAATTCCAATTTGTAGTCATTTCGCATTACGTCTAAACGACAAGCACAGCACACAACATGAATTGCAATGTCTTCTGAGTAAGCTTTTCTTTGTAAAGGCTCTGTAAGTCCTCGTCTTAAGTTCAAAAAGAGTTAAAAACCTGCCACAAGGGTGTGTCGTGGAAGCGCCTGGCTGCATCTCAACCATGTTGCACGGGCATTCCATTTGAAGTGAAATCAACAGTACATGTACATGCAGCTGTTAGGCTATCTCTTCAGAGTTACTGTTCAAAATTGAGCGGACAATATCTTCAGGCAACTGTGTTGGCAAATATGTAAATAACTCTGGGGCTTGTTGAAGACATTTTAATTATATAGGCGGTAGCCTATATATAGGATTGAGGTTGATTTTTCAAGATGGCGGCCCTTTTTATGGTTTTCAAACACTCATAACTCTTTTATCTTACGTTGTACAACCTTATTAATGGCTTAAATCAGCTCTCATTCACTGAGTGATTCTCCTGGTACCTTTAGAGTGTACTGTAATGTAGCAGGAGCATTTCTGGAGAATAGGCCCAAATTCAAATTTCTGCAAAATTCTTCAGACTTTTTCTTCTTTTTCTTTCATCTTTCTTCTATCGACACACAAATCTTTTAAGCCAGAGAGTCGCTCAAGTTGGCTTTTACATCATTCCTTTGAGCTTGGGTCAAGGACTGGACATGTGGCTTCAAAAAGAAGCAAAGACAGAACAATGGAAGACAAATTCCAGCTGCAGCACCACGTGGGTTTGTGGTTTGACGCTATTTTAATTTATGCGCACGTGATTAGCATGAATATGATTAACCTAACCACATAATCATAACAGAAAGTAATTTTATTAATTTAAGAAAAAAAATGGTAACAAGTAAATAAGAAACATTAAAAATGTAAAAGTAGTAGTATTAAATTGTAAAAAAGTAAAGAAACAAGAGGGTACTTGCAAAGTGGTGTGGTAACAAATCCTACACCATTGCATGAAAGACATGGCTTCATAGTTATCATGTAGTAGCCTGTATGGACTTCTACAATGCTTTTGGGTAATATTCTTCATGCAGTGGTGTAGGATTTGTTATCGCACCACTTTGCAAGTACCGTCTTGTTTCTTTACTTTTTTACAATTTAATCCTACTACTTTTCCATTTGTAATTTTTATTTACTTGTACATTATGTAGTGAGTATTGACCAAGGCCAGCAAATCCTCTTTCAATTTCATTAACATAAAATGCCTGCAATTGATACATTGAAAGAACAATGCAATCTAAAGGTACTTCCTTCCACTGAATTAAATCCTTATAGACTCTTCTGAGTGATTCCAATTGGTTATTTGTTATTCCACTGTACGTATTAAACAGTCCTTTCTCATCTAATTTCATCTAGTAACGAATTCAATATCTCCATCAATTTCAGTCTTAAAATAATTATTCCAAAAAGGTTTCATCCCAATTTGATTCAAATTGTTGTAATTTGTTTTCATAAAAGTCGTTATTTTTCATGAACATAGAGAGTTAAAATCTTCCAGATAAATGGAAATTTCAGTACCTGGTGCTCCATGAAGACATAACCACATTTAAATGTCTTGCAGACTGTGGTTCCAACAATAAAATAAACTGGTATTTGGTATATTAGACCTGAACTGCCTTTACGATAGTTTTTTCTGTGTCAGTGATAAAAGAATGATTATATGTTTGTGACAATTTGACACTAGAGGCACAATCACTAATCATACAACAGTGGGTTTCAGCAAACTTCCTTTTGTGTACCATAAACATAGCTGGTAATACGGGACATTGAGCCTAAACAGCATTGAAGTGACATAAAAATCTCCCATGTGCAAGGTGGTATCATGCCAAATAAGTTGGCGACCATGCTTTAAATTTATTACTTTCTCAAACTTTTCCAGTATTTCTTGTAGTCCAAATATAACAAGATCAGAATTAGTGTTTATTCGCCCCACAAATTCGGGAACATTGTACGCAAATTCATGGATTTGCATAACCTATCTTATGAAATCTGAGACTGATGTAGCTTATCATACCTCATATTGTGTAGTTGTTTATATCTCATGGAACCTGAGTGCACACCACTTCACCATCGCAACTGATTGAACAAACTTCTTTCCTACAAACATTAATTGCTGTGTTTGTTGTCACAATATTACTCAATCTAGTCATAGTAGATGGTGCTGTTCTTATGAATGGCCCTCCATGATGTGCAAAATCACAATCAATCAACTCACTTCCAAGATAGTGTACCAGTGTTGCAGAGGAATTTCCAACAAGCTGATATGCATGATGCTGAAACTCCAATAAACTGCCATTAGCTGTATCAACGTCAAAATATCTTTCTTTTACTATTGCATTCGATTTTTGTAAGGGACACACCCCTCGTGAACACCATCAATAGCCATCTGCTCTCCAATCATGTGTAAATACAAAACTATTCACTTACAAGTGAATAATTAAATACACACAATATATTATAGCTACTGCAATAGATAATACCTGGCCATTGAATTTAACAAAAATATAGCATATATGTGTATTATATACTATGATTTAGAGGTCTATATGCTAAATATATTGCCAATGAGAGAAGTTATTGAAAAATATCGCTTGAGGGCCAAAGGCCTAAGGGCGATATTTTTCAATAACTTTTCGAATTGGCAATATATTTAGCATATAGACCAATAACTCAGAGTATATAAAATATATTTTAAAAATGAGAGTCATAGCCTTTGGAAGGTGCCACCATTTTGAAGCCTACTGCGCATGCTCAGTACAGTTGTACACATGCTTGCTTATTCTTACTGCTTAGGGGACAGAAACAGAATCTCCTTGAATCCAATTAAGTGTGCTGTAATGGATCCCAGTGAGCCAACACACAAGAAGGGAAGGCTTAGTCTTTCACTCAGGAAACCAGTGGTTGACACAGACAAGGAGAATCAGCCGTGTATTTCAATTGAAGAAGTTCAAGATGGCGGAGGCAAGTGCAACGATAAGGCTGTCGATAATGATCCTCCTAAAAAAATAAGGAGGCTCAGTTTGTCATGAAAGAAAACTCCTAGTGAGCCTTTAATTGAACACAGCCAGCATCAGACTAGCCTGGATCCACAACAGGCTGATGCTATCACAGTTTTGGAGGAGTCTAGGTTTGCTACCATTTCACCAACAAAACTTGAGGTTTCAAAAAAAAATACCTCCGAAAAACACTGCAAAAGCACACACATGGATATAATTGTTGGGGGGAATGGAGTGAAATTGGATGAGTCAAACAGTGGGGAT
>NW_003546412.1:154739-182488 GCF_000090795.2 Amphimedon queenslandica | reverse complement strand
ATATATATATATATATATATATATATGTGTATTATATAGTATACTAGTAGGTCGCATATGCAGAATATAGGACCAGAGATTTGTGTCTGAGGATGTGATATAGCCCGAGGGCCGTAGGCCCGAGGGCTATATCACATACGAGGACACAAATTGAAGGTCCTATATTCTGCAAATGCGACCTACTAGTATACTATATAGGATATATGGAATATTGATGGCATCATCTCTGCTCACCTCTTTTTGTTGGCCATTTTGCTATCAATTATTATGAATATTAATTAACTGCGCATGCGCAGTAGTAGAGCGTGTGTTAGCATGCTGAAGAAGAAGAGTGCAACGGTAGCTTTCTCTTTGACTTAAATCTATTATCATCGTCAATGTGTAGGGGCAACAGATGCCAGTTCACCTCAAAAAAAAAAGGAGACTCTCTTTGTCACTTGGAAAAGGGAAGCAGCGGTTTTCTGTTGCCTCCAGTGAAGAATTGGAGCATGCATCAAATCAAATATGTGTGCCCAAAAATACCACTACTGCCATCAATTGGGCTTTTCGTTTGCTCAGTGATTGGTCAGAACAGTCGAGCTACCAGCCAGAATTATTGTGGACCCTTAGAGACCCGGAAAAGTTTTTAACAATGATGTCCCAGTTTTGCCTGGAAGTGAAGCAACAAAATGGCCGACCATACACACTGAAGTCTTTGCTTCAAATTTTAATCAACTTACAGAATTACGCTCGTACAAAAGATGAGGGTGCTTTGCCTTTAATGTCTCAGAAGGATGAACATTTTAAACGCATTCATACTGTCTTAGACGTGTCTCGTGAACTACACAAAGAAGGTGTTGGGACTGAAAAAGTGCAAGCTCGTATCGTGACAAATCTGGAAGAAAACCTGCTGTGGGACATGAGAGTATTGGGAAGTACACTCACCTGTAGCTTTACAAAATGCTGTCTTCTTTAACTGTGGATTGTATTTATGTTCAAGGGGAGGAGATGAACATCGGGAATTGAAATACAGTCAGTTCTACATCGATGAAGTTAGGAATGCATCTGATCAAACCCAAATGATCAAATGCCTAACATACACAGAGCATGGCTCTAAAAACAGGCCTGGTTCAATACATCAGGTTCATTTAGAAAACAAGATTGTTTCCCATTACTCTAAAAAGGAACTGGGTGAGAAGTGCTTTGTTTTCTTGATGGAACTGTACTTGTCAAAGCTATCAATGAAAGCAGTTGAAAAGGATCTATTTTATTGTAAGCCTGCACAGTCAACTTCTGGTGGAAAACCGTGGTATTATGATATGCCAGTTGGTCATAATACATTAGGACGATAATTAAAGGAGATTTTTGATGAAGCAGGTCTCAATAGTGAAAATATATTCAACCACAGTTTGAGAGCTACTGGGATTTCAAGGATGTACAATGAAGGAATTGAGGAAAAGTTAATTATGGAAAGGAGTGGTCATTTAAGCATTTCTGGAGTACGTTCTTATGTGTGAACCACTGTGGAGCAGAAGAAAAAAGTTTGACGCATTAATCAAAACACCTCTTATTGATTTGAAGCAGGAGGAACATGTAGATAAATTAGAAGAGCCAAAAGTTCAGACAGTTGATGAGAAAGAAAACTTGGATCCTTCTGATGTAAATAGTGTTCTGAAGCATTTCAACTTTCAGAAAATGGATGGGTGTACCATCAATTTCAATTTCTCAGGCTCAAGAGATTTAACTTCACTGTTTTCATATTACTCATTTTCATTTATTTTCCATTCATGTACTGTTGTGATTATTATTATTATTCATTTACTATTGTGATTATTATTACTATTCATTTATTATTGGCTAACAATTAAACAGTAAATCTAGGAAAAATATAGACCTGTGCTATATACAAAATATAGGACCCACCACATCAAAGAGATGATGTCATCATTATGCTATATATATATTTACTAATTCTTAAATATAGACAACTGGATCCAAAAAATAGTTCAATTTAGAAGGCTTATAGGGGGACTGCTAATCACCCCATGATTGCTCATTTATGGCTAACAATTAAACTGTAAATCTAGGAAAAATATAGACCTGTGCTATATACAAAATATAGGACCCACCACATCAAAGAGATGATGTCATCATTATGCTATATATATATATACTAATTCTAAAACATAGACAACTGAATGCAAAAAATAGTTCAATTTAGAAGGCTTATAGGGGGACTGCTAATTACCTTATGATTGCTCATTTATTGCTATAGCTAATAAATATTACTCACCTTTCTCTAATGGGGTATCTGATTTAAAGATGAAATATTGTTTCGCGTTTGGCTTCATCATTGGCTTAGAGAAGTGATTGATTTCTATGTCATTGAGGATAGCCACAGCTTCTTCTATCAAGAACACTCCATTGTGTAAGCCATCCTGTAACATGTGCTTTCTACGTTACCTTCGGTATTCTATGCATATCTTGTATGTGTATGACACGTGCATTAAGTGGATTCTATGGTTCCACATTCTATAAACCCTGCAGAACTATATGCGTGGACTTTGTATACGTCTGTGCACGTTCCGTATCACTCGTTCCGCATTCTTTGTAGCATTCCGCACATTCTACATTTTAGTAACGACATAATGAATGGACACCCACGAGTATACTCACGTGTGCCTTTCTAGTTTTTACGTCTTAAATGTTTTGTATAACTTCTTTTGGGGGCAAAGTGAAGAGATTGTAGGCTTTGTCTAACCTCCTCTTTATAGTTTCCAAAGTTATGAGCTGTTAGCTTGTGGCTGTAGTAAGTTACAGACAATGAAACTATCGTCCTGTGGTTAAATTGCAAACAAGGCTTGCTAGTTTACTCATTCGAAAGACAAGAAACAGATTCTTACTCTTCGATGCCTGGGGAGTCCAATGAGTGATCACAAGTAGCTAAATAGTCTATGAAGCACCTAGAAAGAATGGAAAAAATTTTGCCTGTCATCCATCACAGAAACCAATGGAAAAATGAAGTGGGCATGGTTTTGACGCAACTCAGACAGAGAGCGAGTTTTTAACCATTTTTCTGTTTCTCTCGAGAGAACAAGCTTAAAACCTATAGGATACCTGGAGTAAGACCTACAGAAGGCATTTATAAAGTGAAACTGTCGTGTTTCCGTGTTTAAAGCCTTCTTTACCATGTAAAGCAATGAAAAAAGGGGGCGTGGTCTCGAGGTAATGATACTAGCATAGATATTAGAGTAAACAAAAAGGATGGGAAACTTCCGTTTGCGGCTGGAAATGCTAGTTACCAATGCCATATTAATTTGATCCAATTTTCTGTATGTAAAATTGAAAATGGGTGCAGAAGTGAAGCAGGTAGGCACACATTTCATCAGTTTCTGGTTGCATTATATCTTATTTTGTGCAGGTAACCCATCAGTAATGTAGACGAACAGTCTTTATTTGCCCAAGTAGTCTGCTGTGGCTATTACTATGTTTGCAGTTTGAATTCATTGTTGATCAGCTTTGGCAGTTACTTTTCACCATATTACATGTTTAATACTATATTTTCGGTCATTGATAACCGATCTGATAGAGAGTGTGCCAGTGACCTCTGGTGTGTTGTAAGCATTAGAATTGTGTGATTGTTAATGCGATAGACCCTTTAGTTTTTAAGTTAAGGGGACAAAACAAACCTCTAAAACTTAGCAGTAAATTGATCAATAAAGAAAAAAGGAAGTCATATTTTCTAATTAAACAAAGTGGGTGACCTCCACCTAGAGATGCTCTATTGAACGATTGAATTAGTTGTTATCATTTGTTTAACACTTTCAAGAAAAAGGTACAAAGCAAAATGTAGTTGCAAGCACTGCCATTCAAGAGCAACAGTCAGTGTAAGAAATGCACCAATAAAGTTGCCTGGGGGATAGAGGCATGTTTCGTTTGCTTTATTGTATATAAAACATGACAAACAATGACACTACTGACTAATGACAGCCTTTGACAGGTCACAAACAAGACGCTTTCTTGCTAAAAGTTGGGGGCTGTTGCTAAGAAAAGGGGTAACACTCATCCGTTGCCTAGCGATGCACAAAGTCAATGTAGCAGAACAGAAGTTTCAAGTCCCTTTCATTTACTCTATTATCTATGATACTAGGCTCTCTTTCTTGCTTGTTTTCTTGACTTGTGAAGTAACGAAAGCTCTAATTCATAGCTAGACATTGTGTATACACATGCTGTATTGTTTGATTACTGATCATTATCGCTGCTTTATATTTCTAATAAAATTTCTAAGCTACATTACTCCGTTATTACTACATGGTGACTTGAACAATGGTTTAAATTTTTAAAAGTAATTTAAGTGTCCCTTTGTTCCATAACAAGATGCATCTGTCATTTTTCGTTGCTATCTTCACATGTCCAGAAATGGTCAATCATACTGCAGTCACTAGCTGTTAATTATATTCATGTTCATGATGCTTAATGACATTCATCAATTTTAAATTGCATTTCTGATCATAATTTTCATGCAAACTGTAATTAATAAGCAATTAAAGAAAATGGTGCGTGACAGCTAAGGAAGGAATTTAGGTTTTTATAGTCATCTGTTGATTAACGGTTCAGCTAATGATAATGAAGATGATTTTGTAAATGAAGAGGTACTAATTGGGTCAGATGTGTTTGAATTAGAGAGAATTGTTGAAAAGAGATTCAACACCAAGGTAAGCCTAGGCTGGCTGGCAAACTTGAGCAACCTGGCAAAATTCAGTCGACTAAACATAAACAATTTAAGAAAACAAGGTTAGTAGGATTCCGAACAACTAACGAAAATACGATTCAATTGAAAATCCTACTTGTGATGCAAATTCTACACTACATTGTACTTTCAATGTTACTATGCATGAGTTACAGATCACCTTGTAATGTAGAGTAGCGCTTTCTTCACGAGTAGGATTTTCATTTCGTAGTTCCGTTGGTTGTTTGGAATCCTACCTAACCTTGTTTTTTTAATTATTTATGTTTTTGTTTGTGTTGATTTATTTGTAATATTTCTTTAGATTGTGATGCCGGTTGATTTTACATAAACAATAATTTTCTTTGTTATTATCATTGTTATGAGACAGTATTAAATACACATGCTGAAGGAATATCAACTATCTTGATGACAAGTGAAATTAATACTAGTCTTGACACAAGTCCTTGTTAAAGAAGCTGAGAGTGTCCATCTTCCCTACAATGTTGCAGCTATTCCTGTTCTTCCATACTGTTGTCATTCATTTTATCATTGCATAATCATAATTTTAATGACTTGTTTTAAAATAAAAATGATATCACACACTTAATAAAACAGTAACATGTAAGATTAATTCCTTCTGTCAGCTGGAAACCTCCAATAAAGTATTGCAGTAGTTGATTCCAAGCATAGTTTGGTAAAAAATTAATTGCTTCTTCTAGAGCTGCAGATCTGAGCATGCGCGACCACACCAAAATTGTGAAGTACATTCATTTTCAATTAACAAAATGGTGGCATGCAGCTAAGATGGCTCTATCCAGCAGTCACAGTATCACTTCTTCTTTACTTGAAGAATGATTATGATGAGACATGGACCTGCACATAGACAGTTGGAGTAGATTGGTGTAAGAATTATCGTTGTAACATTAACTGATACTGAGATACACACCGACAACTGAAATTGACAGGACTTGATGACGATGATGATGATGATGATGATGATGATGAATGATGATGATGAAAAAAGGTGGCTGAACAAAATGGCTTGTTTGCCTGTTTTTGAATTTCCTCTTAGGCAGGACCTAGAGCCACGCTAGTGGGAGTCCCCTGGTCAAGATAAGGTCCTCTATAAAGTCTGGAAAGCATAGGAGCTCATTTTCCTGGTATAGCAAGGCTGCAAAAGTTGTGGCACCATTTTGTTTGGGTGTGCATCCCACTTAGTAACGCTACCATGTTACTAATAAGATTATTTTATGTTTCATTATTGGAAAAACGTTGAGTACTTAGTACTGTGGAAGGGTAATACTAAGGAGGAAACCTCTTGGGCATCATTGGTTGATGTTACCACTACAGCAATAAGGTTAGTTGGCAGCTCCATTGCTTGGCATGCATGAGACTAGTTCTGTTAATAGGTTACTTTAAAGTCCATGTCTCCACAATGACTTGTTCGTCACAGTGTCAGGTCTTTGAAACTATCTCTTCAGAGAAGCTTGGGGAAGGCACTTTTAAGGCAACGTTTAATAGCTTTAGAATTTCCACCTCATGTCATCAATTTCCTCTGTAACAATAATGGAAGGAGAGTGAAGGGCAAGCCAGGAAAGACCTTTGAAAGTGAAGATTTCAACTCAATATTTTCCTGATGATTTCTTCACTTACTACAACAAACGTCATAAAGGCTGTACTGTTATATTCCCAATTTATTTGCATAGCTATGTTAGGTTTGATAAGCAGGTGCATAATCGTGAAGGCAATCCTCTTCCTCGCAGTTTTACAGAATTACTGTTTATTACCACTATTAAGCAATATTATGTTTAGTTTTTAATCTATATACTTGGTTAAATGTACATTTATATGTATTAAAAATGTTTAATGTGATATACAGCTGATGATAAAAATGCTTGTGTTCATGGGCAGTGAAGTTGATCATAGGTAACTACTAACTACGATGTCAAGGAATGATCTTTTCTCTTTGTTCAAATATACCTACATGTACCGAGTATAATAGGTTTTTTAAAATGAGTATTTTACACTCAGTAATGTACTTGTTTCCCAATACCGTATAGCTGAAAATATTTGCTGGAATTTAATTTTGCTGTTTGCTGTCCATCATAAAAACGCACAATTTAATTCCGCAAAGCATTATAAGTAATGGGTTATCAACTGCACACACCTACACCAGCAAAATTAAATTCCACAAACATTAAAATTAGCTATATTGGTACAAAATTGCAAAATTTAATTCCCACAAACTGTTCCAGCTATACGGTATGCAGAATGTTGTTTCTGGTATGGTCTCTCTATCACTTTTATTCTTTCAATTTGTCTATACAACTTTGTGTCAATAAATTATCTTTAGCAGGATCTGTATGATTACTACAACAGTAATCTTCTCTTGCCATACATTGCTTTTTTCAACACCTGCATGTTGTAACCAAGTGCACAAGTTATATTAGCCTTGTATTCCTTGTCCTATGAATCTTTTAATTCCTCTGTGTTGTTTCATTTGGTGAGGAACATGAAAAGCCATAATGTGCAAATAAGGAGTAATGTTTTCTTTCCTATCACCATCAAGTGGAATCATTGCAAACTCTTTTATCCAAAAAATGCCTATCATCACTATGTTATTAATTGATATTCAAAGTTGTTATTAATACCTTGCTTTGTACAGTGTCAATATCAGTATCAGTTCGCTCAGGTTTTTGTATCAAGTCATATATAAAGTCCTATAATATCTTTGAGATTATATTTACGAATCACAATAATTTACTTTCCTTAATTTTGATGTTTTATTTCCATTATCTCCTGGTATTATATTGTTAATGTGTGGTGGTGATTTCAGCGGGAGCTTCTTTTCTATCTGTTCCCTGTAATAAAGTAAATTGGTATTCATTTCTTTTAGTTTTTGATTCACATATCTCCATGCATTCATGTATGACACAATAGAAAAAAAATTTATAATACTGACTTTCTCTGAAAGTGATTCCACATCAATTTATTTTTTGTAGCAACATTTCTTTGTGTATTGTACTCCTTGTAGTTAAGTGTTGATCACAATATACAGCTGCTTTGACTTAATTATGCAGAAGTACATCAATCATTCTCAATGAAAGGTGTAGTTCATCCATTATAATCTGTATGTGTAATAGAATTTGTACAGACTGTAAACTTATTTTATATAGTTATTGTTTACTTTATCAATCTTGATATCAAATAGTGACTTATGAAGAGAATCAAGATTATCGCTTGATGTCAAGCACCTACTTATAGTAGCCACTATTATCTTTGGACAATGACCAGCAGTTACGGAAGTATCATACCTGAAGAAGATTCATAGCAATTGTGAGTTACTGTAGATATTCATTATGTAGCTAACTACCTTCTATCCTTTTTGATATGGCAAAATAGACAAGTGTAGTTTGCATTTGCTGCATTTATTCCATAAACAAGTAGTGAGTACTATTATAATCATATGTAGATATGATCTGAAATTATTAGTATAATACCTTGTAATCTCCTCCAATGACAAAGTTAAGTTCATAGCATTGAGAATCAATTTTAATGAATCTTTCTTCAATTGAAACTTTAATTTCATCAATCAGCAGAGCTAAATGATTCTTCATGGACTTGTAATTTTCTGCTCCTTGTAAGACTCCAATTGTATGTGTGCCCATTATAGTTCTAATTATAATGCTAACATGTAAAACTGCAATAGCAGAGTCTACCTTATTACAATTTGTTTACATACATTTTTGTACTTCATTATACAAAAGCTTTGTGTAATAATTTACTAAGTTATCAAGAGGAATTTGAGATGCTAA
This sequence comes from Amphimedon queenslandica, assembly GCF_000090795.2. Taxonomy (NCBI): domain Eukaryota; kingdom Metazoa; phylum Porifera; class Demospongiae; order Haplosclerida; family Niphatidae; genus Amphimedon; species Amphimedon queenslandica. The sequence continues at coordinate 173,965 of NW_003546412.1, read as the reverse complement.
AAAATGATTACTAATTTTATGACATAGTTGTAGTGAACTTACATGGGCCATTAGTGATATTTTTGAGCAAAAACTGTCATCAGCACAATTAGCATACAAAACAAAATAGCCTTTGGTGGTGAGTAGCCAATGTTTTAGGAATATTCTTGAAACATTGTATACATTAAGCAAGTTCCTTAAAGTAATTATGTTTTGTTTCATATCTCATACACCAAAACCTGGTTAAAGGCCCACACCTATATGAAAATGAAATATTTTGAATTTAGTACAACATCCCCAATACCTGCTGATGCAATTAGGGTAATGTATCATAATAATGAAGTTTTGGTGTAATTGTACATGATGGATATAACTGAACGAATATAGAATGGTGGTCTTCAATTAGTAATGAATGATATGCAACATCATCTGGTGATAATTTTGGAGCTAGGTCTATATCCATTATATCCAGAAACCGAAGGAAGTTTAGCCATCTTAGATCGGTTTGAGAAACTCTGTTTCCAATCATTAATGGCAACAAGTGGCATAAGCACCACATTTGAGCGGCATGAATTAAAAATAAGTGATGGTTGCATAAGAGCATATGCAGTGTCATACATTTTGCTCGACTGAATGATCTGATGAATTCATAACAGCTGAAGGAATTACAGTAGGCCTATTTCTAACATCAAGTTTAGAATAAGGAAAAGACTCAATCTGGTTATTTAGTTCTTCCAGACTGATTATATGCTGAGATATTAAATACTTTAAAAGCTCTTTCACCATATATGGAACACATCCTTCCAAGACATCATGCATGACATCAAGAACAAGCCCATCAACAACATGAAAGTACTTTGAATTAGTTGAAATAGACTCCCTTGCAATACCATAGGTTTTAACAGCATGATTCTGCAGAGGACATTTCAAAAACGAGCTGTGACATGAATATGTTTCACGTGTTTGTAAAACAAGAGATTTCATTATAAGCTAAACAAAATATTTGTGAAATATTAGTGAATCAAAACTCTTCCTACCTTCTTCGTTGCATCAACAGAAGTTACCATACAATTTGTACACATACGTAGGGCTCCTGAAGGAGATTTGTAACCTCCAAGTTGTGATTATAAATTGTCACCAGATGTCAATTACAATGACTCCTTCAAAGGAATGGTTTACCCATTTATTTATACAGTAATGCCATTCTACAAGAATATATTATTTTCTAAATGTATTGTAATCAATGCACCGCTTCTAAAGACTTTAGGTCTTTCATAAATTTTTCGAATATTGCATCAATACCATACTTATTAATCATTTTTTCACAATAGCCAAGAGTTGTTTTGATGGTAACTGTGATAAAAAATTGGGCTAATGTTCCCCAGAGTGTAGTAAAAAATACAGTAAAACGATTACAAATGTTTTATAAATCATACTTAGTTACCAAGTTTGTGAAGTTTGACCTTCATTCCCGGAGGATTACACACCTCTAGATCATCATAGTAGAGCATGACTTGTAGTGAATTTGGTCCCTTTGAGTAGAGGGGATGAGCCTTAAAATTTGAACCATCACAATAATCTCCTAATTGCCCATCAGTTTGACTGTGTCCACACATAACCTACATATTGCATTAAAATACTTACAGTTACATAATATTAAGCACCTCTTTAAGTACAATTGGTTGCTTTAGCAGAGCATTAAGTGATATTAGCAAAGGAATGTGGTACATATAAACAGGAGTGTATTTCAAAAATGGCCGAGAAACTCGAAGGACAAGAGCAGTTCGTCTGCCAAGCAATATTGTTTCAGGTTCCTCTAATGTAAAAAAACAAATTAAAAAGGATACATTCAATATTAAGGGCTAACCAAGAGTTGGAACTGGTCCTTATAAAACTTCTGCAAATAGTTAGAACTGAGTTGGGCAAAGGGATTTACTACAGAAAATGCATTCTGAAGCCCACTAATAGCTGACATGCTCAAACCATTTTTCTTTAAAATGAGATCAACAATAGTCTGTAGCCTGGCAACTTCACATTGTATCATTGAAGGTATATCATTTATAAGGTCATCAATGGCCAGTTGCAGAACTATTCTGGTTTCTTTTAACTTTAATAAAAATATAGCAGCGTGTTTCTGAGCTCTAGAAATGGCACTTAGTGCACTTGTAGATTCTTCCTGTGTCCAGCAGTCATGGTTCACATCAGAGTTTGCATCCTCTCCTGCCATATCTAGACTAGCATCAAAACCATATAGAACTGGGGTATATACTTCTAAAGCTGCCAAGTGTTTTCTGTACAAGTGCTTCTTTAAAGAATAAAAGTTAGAATAGTTGCTGGTACATCCTTCAATATCATAGCAGACTTAAAATCGAGGGTCATGATCATGATGCAATCTCATATGCTTTAAAACACCTTTCAGAGTTGGAACAGCAGCATCATAATAAATCCAGCAAACATATCTTTTGTTCCTCAAAACAGCAGCCACGACAGTTGCCATGCCCAAAAAGTTTTGCCCACTGCCCATTTCATAACCTGTAACCACACAAAAACATTACAAGAAGTGGGAAAAAATGAGTGAGAACGAGAAATATCTCAAGCAGGATCTCAAGCTTATTTCAAGAAAGAACTTTGCGTGGAAAGTATCTGGGGAGCCATTTTAACTTCCCGTATTTCAATGAAGACAGTAATGGTATCCTATTTTAAAAGAAACAGGCTGTTCAAAATCCCCAGCAGCTTTGCAGGAAAAGAGCTGGCGTTTCTAAAGCAGGAATTCAGGAAGTTTTCATATCAAGGAAACTTATCTATTTCAATATCATTTCACTAATATAACTCAGAGTGGAATGACGTTGAAGTTGAGGAGGGCACTGCAATAGATGATAAGGATAAACTAAAGTTATCATAGTCTCAAAAATTGTGACACCACGAGAGTGTTGAATCCTTTTCAGTAAATGCTGACAACTGTGATTCAGTACCATCAATATCGTTATCTCCAATATGCACCATTAAAAGTCTGTCACCAAAGTTGAGACAGAGCAGAAGTAACATAAGGAAAAGAGAGCATTCAGCTATACGCAGTGACGATGAGTCCACTGAAGCTTCTTCCAGTATACCTGACTCAGAAAATGCATGTAGTATGGAAGTTACATAAGTTGCTTCAAAATTAAGAAAGAGCCTGAAGATAGTATACCTCTTCCAAATCCATATTCCTTGCCAACACGTTATACATTGGAGGTTGAAGTAAGATTAAAGAATGAAAGACTCTCGACCGTTGCTCGGCAAGCGTTTCTATCTCGTATAGCATCATCAATGCTTACCTATAAAACATACCTAAGTATGGAAAATTTAATTAATGTAGCACAATTAATCATCACTAAATATCCTTTTGTAAAGTCTCCTATTGGTTCTGCTATGGTAAGTCAGTAACAATAACAATGATGTCAATCAATGTAGATCTCTTAGATGTAAAATGTATACTTTAGGAACATGGCCATACCCCTCCCTTGACACTCCAATCAATTCTTAACAATTGTTTGACATTAATTTTATTGTTATTTAAAAACACATTATTACAATATATCATATGCATGCATGGCTTGTGCCTACTTCTAAACAAATTTTGATTGATTGTAAATTGCTGAAAATTTTAGTCAAAAGACCATTGGCTATGAGTTGGGTGAATCCTATTTTGTAACGCTACCATGTTACGAATAGGGTATTTTGTAAAAATGGCTGCAACAGAATTCTCAATTATTATTATATTTTTTGAATCAATCAAAGTTATATGTTTTATAAATTTTTTAATTTGCTTAAAATTCCAGTCAAGCACCCTGTAGAGAAGAGTAGCAGGTATTTTGCCCAATATCCCAAGGAGGGAATTTTTATTACAGCATGCAATCATTATAATATGTAGGCATGATTTATGATTGGCTCTCCAAAACTAATTTTATTCTTATATCAATGATATTAGGGTGCTATTGTTTGTTCTTTAAAAGACGCTTTCAAAAATTTCAGATGGAACAAGAAGAGGAATCCAGCTACATCTAGGAAGCAATATGAAGAAAAGAAAATGCCTGGAGGCAGACTTTTGTGATCTGCTTGCAGCTCAACAGATGAATCAGGCAAGGAAATAGCTACATTTGTACTTTACAATTATAACTGTATTATTTTCCTTCAGGTGAAGACAAAATCTCTTTTTCAAGAAATGTTAAAGCATTACAAACTAAGTATAAGAAGAATCCAAATTCTCATTTAGTTAATGAGCTCATGACTTGTACTTTTAAGACAAGGCATGAAGACACTATTCAGAATCCTTGTTATGTAACTACATTATTTCAGAAGTATCCTTTTCTTAATGATATTAAACAGGTACCAATTTATTTTAGTTTTTTCATAGAGAACCATGTATGTAGCCTTTAAATTATTGAAAATTCTAAAAACAAAAAGCAATTTCAGTATAATATTATGAGCTTACTTTGGGCTACCACCTGCAGTAAAATTTACAGTTTAAAATTAGGCCATTAATACATCTAGACTGCTCAAACAAACAAAATTACTATAGAATTTCTAATGCATTGATCATGTCAGAGATGTCCAGAATTTGTGGTGACAATGAGTGGTCTATAAAACCAGAGAAGAAATGGGAAGATATTCAGGAGAAATTTTAGAGAAGTCTATGATGAAGAGGCCGCTTAACAAAAGATTGAATGAAAAACTAAAGGAAATTGAAGAGATAATTGTAAATTTGTCTCTTTTACACTTTTGATTCCAAAGTTTTCATTTAATATGTGAAATCAATTGCTACTAGCTCTTGTCCTATTGAGTTATTTGTTGTCTGATGGAAAAACTAAACCAGACAGTGATAGAATTGTTTACTTCACAAATGTGAGCCACTTTTATTATTTCAGTGATTTTTGAAGTTTATGTTATAGGGTGCAACTAATACAACTTCTATAATTTTGGAAAAGAAGGAACCATAGCCATACATTGTTATATCTGGAAGTATCACTTCACCTAAAAAAGCATTCCTCGCTGTTGATTGTCAATTGATAGAAGTTGGCTTAAAGGCTCTTACACTCTATTTCATGGCAGCATATTTTGTTTTCAATATTTGCTACATCAAACGATGCCATAACTTTTTTCCTTTTTTGAAGCATTACTTCTTGACTCAGTAAAAGATGAGTTACCAATGTCTGTTGTTCATTTCATCGCTGCTTTGGAAACTATTGGAACATATCCTTGCATTTAAACTGTTGTAAGGTTGATTATTGTTTTCTTTTTTCATTTAATCAAGTTTAATTATTGTCCTGTTTAAGTATTGTGCCCTGGAGTATACAAGACAATAAAAATTAAGTGTCCGCATCACGCTGTAACTTAAAGGTGTTCTCGAGACACTGAATTGAGTGTCTGCAGTGGGACAGCTCTAGGACACCAATATTGGTGTCCAATGTACACATATTTTTTTGCTGTGCATGCATGAATTGCTGTACCTTTTGCAGAACATGAATTGGGATCAAAAGATGGAAAAGAGAATGACAACAGGATAAATGAGATCAATTGGTAAAAAGGCTTACCATCACCACTCAGTTTGATTTCTACTGGGGAAACTACTTCTCTTCCTTCGTCAATCAAAGACTGTTAGATTCTCTCAATGTATCTTCACATGGCTTGTAACATTCAGCTAATCAAGGATGTAAAGGATAATACAAGACACTACTTGAAATTTGTTTTTGACGCTCTTTACTTTGAAGGAATGTGGCAGTGATTTAGTAATCATTGAGATTTTATGATAAAAATTGTCAGATATTTCATACTTATCAAGTAAGAATAAAACTTCTGCTGTTGCAGATTCGTATGATGTAGGAGACTCTGACAATGAAGTGCAAGAAAGAGTTGAAGATGGTTGTGTCACAGTTACTAATCATACAGGAGACTCTGACAATAAAGTGGAAGGATGTGCCAGTATGGTGTCTCAATTGCTTAGGATCTAGTGGAAGGGGCTGGTGATACAATTTTTGATGTGAAATTGAGTACAATATTATCTTGTATTTTTGGAGATGTTAGTGAAGCAGACTGTAGGTCAAGTTCATAAGATTTGTTAAAAACTAGCACATTTTCAGTACTCTTTTTTATAGATGCCAGTTTTCTCCTGTTTTGTCTGTTCATAACATCAGCAAAAGCCTTTCCTGTGTTACAATGAACCGTATGCTTTGTCCTAGCTGTGGGTTCTCCTACTTGTTTTTCCTTAGCAGTGATACATTTTCTGTAAAGTATAATCATTGGTTTTTGCATATTAAAAACATATCTGAGTTTTCCTTCAATCTCATCTGCAGTCAATACCTCACCCCATGCAACCATAAAAGTGACTTCCTTTTACAGTATTGTCTCACGTCTTCTCTTTCTTAACCATAGTACCTGCTCTATTTCCCTGCTTTTTTTTGAAGTCTACCTTTCAATCTATTTGCCCTACTATCATCTGCAAATTGTACTTTTTTTCCTTGTATGCTTTCATTTAGCTGTGATATATATGTGGCAGTGCCACTGTCTACTCGCTTCTTCCAGTGAATTAGGACTCCTGAAGGTAGGTTAACAGAAAGACTACATCTTACTTGAAATTATTAATTCTCTTGTTCAAACAATCTATGCTTCCTAAGTAAACTGATGGCTTTGCACAAATATTCATCGTTACAGCTGCGTTATTATGCGGTAAAGGCAATAATAATAGAATTTTTGAAGCTTCAAGTTACAAAAATTTGCTCACAAATACCTACAATTTATGGGCCATTGTCTTGTAAAAAAGTTTTACTTTAAGTTTCCATTGCGGGAAAGTCTTCAATAATAACACTTGATCTTTCAAAAATGAAGAAAAATTAAAAATTACATTAATGCAATGGAAAATGGCGTCTCTGATAGTGATATCTTCGAGCTTAGGTGTCAAAGATGTAGGAACAGATCAGTATACTTTTCAGCAGCAGATCAAATTCAATGTTTTAGAATCAGTTTCCAGTGCGGGAGATAGGCAAACTTCACCATAGTAGAAGTTATCAAGTGCCGATTTCTTCCTCCCATCGGTACTCTATACAAAAGAAAGAAGCAAGTATATAGAATTGTACTAATAATTTTCTTTGCATGTCCCTTCATTTCTGGATGTGATGTTTTAGCAACTGCAATTTGCTGCTATCCAAACATTGTAAACTACTGCCCTTAAGGACTACTACAACATAAAGAAGATTGAACGACTTAGCGTTACTACATGGTCATAAAGATTGCACTACTCCTTTAGACTTAGTTGAAGTTGCAAGAGTTATTGTCAATAAATAACAGGAGAGAAAATGTTTTGGATCGTTTTCACATATTTTTTGTTATATGATAAAGCAAAATAGTATTAATAACAGTCAATTGACTGACCACGCCCCTCATAAATATTAATTAGATCCCAAATTGTTTCAGGCCCACTTTACAGAAAATCATACCCCTCCATATTTTCACTCTTCTGCCGCCAATGACCAAGCCAAGCACATTAATTTGGTTTATAAAGGGCTCACTGTTAAGTGTTTGCATTCATTAATTTATCAATTATAATTCATAATGTTATCGGTGACCAATCAGCATCAACAAACTGAATAAATCAGATATAAATTCGAGAAATAGAACAATCATTGAGATGGAATATATGATTTGTGCCATTAAATGGAAGACAAATTTAAGCACAACAGTGTTAGGGAGGAGTCACAGAAGTTTCTAAATGAGGAGCAAAGGTGGATCTAATAGGGGTAGTGCCCCAAAATTTTTTTGGAGTCATGTAAAATTAGGTTTACCTATGTAAACTGTGAAAGAGGTGCAGTAATTAACTATGTAAACAATCTTTAAACCACAAAGTAGTTCATTATAGCCAGAGATATAATAGACTATGTAACTGGGATTGGTTACAGACCGGAAGTCAATTATCAGACTCTGTTATCATTCATTAAATGTTAATATTTTTACTTAATTGATTATTAATTAATTATTATAATTGCACAGACGTTGTAACTGCAGCAATGCTGCTTACTAGGAGATTTATGGCTAGTTGCTACTAGTCTCAGAGAAGTCAATCATTCTCATGTGGTAAGGCTATGTTGTACTGCCAAATTTAATTTACTGTAAACCCATTTATGTTTGCTGCTACTTTATTTAGTGTTTATGCTTTAATGTCAAATTAGTGACTATTAAATTTGGTGTATCATTAAACTTTTCCCACTTTTCTGTTAGCTGCTGCTGTGTTCTACAGGGTTCTTTTTCCTCTGGTAGTGTTGCCAACCGAGCAGAAGAGAGCCATCTACTAGTATAGTATCAGCGACATTTTGTGATCATGTGACAGGGTGTTTTTATTAGCGAATATTAAATTTGGCATGTTGAGGCTCTTCGCTAATATCGCTAAAATAAGTAGCACACTAAATTTTGTAGTTTTACTGTTTACTTAACAGTACATCATTGTAGTTTATTAACTGCTAGAGTAGAAAGCATCCTTGAAGGAACCATATAGAGCCCACAAGCTAAATTGAATCGAGAACTGGCATCTCACCTTCTATCAGCAATGAAAAAAATGACTCTTCTAAGTATTTTGCTATTGAGTTAGCTTGTCAACTGTCTGTGTTTACTACCATGAGAAATGATTGTGTCACATGGGGTGACTACCATAACTATAGGAGTACTTCGACATACGTTGCCATGTGGGTAGAATTTGTTCAAAAATTAACAGGGAAAATCCCTCCTCCAAATTTTACCAGCACACAACACATCACATTTTGAAATCTCTCATTAAACTGAGATATCAAACGAGCCGAACTAGTAAGCAGCCAACATCATCAAATACTGCCTCCTCTTCCACTGCAAGTACTAGTAGTCATGTAGTTGAATTAAGTGTTACTGACATTACCAAACTTTCTTGGGAAGAGAAAAATGCTTTGCGCTATACCTGTGGCTATATTGTGAAGAAGACTAAGACGAGCTTAGAGAAGTCCAGTGTGGGTTGCAGTAAGGATATGATTGAGTGCTTAATGGGAATGTTTGGTGATGAAGTAGATAAAGAAAGAGGTATGGAGAGGTGGTGCAACATCATTGATAGAGGTGGCCTCTGGCATATGTCTGATGAGACATATGAACTATTTCATCAAATAGAAAAGGTTGTAAGAAGATTTTATAGGCCTCAACAACACAGCAATAGCTATCCAGATAGACATTTCATCGAAGAAATAATTGCTGAAATTAAATACGTACAGTGTTATTTGTCTCTTCTGAGTCTTTCCTTCGAAGATGATGCAGCTGCAAGCGAGTTTTTAAAAATAATAATTAAGCAATATGTCATAATTAGAGGTTTTTGTTTCACATATTCTTTTGTTTGTTATATAAAAAGAGTAACAAAAAACTCGGGTAAAGGTATAAGAAAAGAAATTTTTCTATCTGAGCTATAACCATGCAGTTACATTATGACCATGAACACTAATCTACATGTAGCTACAGAAACTTAACATAAAATGTAACTTAATTTTAATCACTTTCTATATTTAGAAATGTTTACACGACTGAGATACTTTTTCCTTTATATTTGTAATTATTATCATGTTCTGTATTATACATGTGTATTATAATAATGACTGCATGTTTAGTGTATTGGTGCTTGGAGCGCCTTTTCAGCAATGGTTCTGATTCTGCACTTTGATCACTACTGTCATAATTGTTACCACAGCAATTTCCTTTAACTTTAATGCAGGAGTTGTATGATGTATTAATGACTCTCAATGCTTGTGTTCTTTATGAAGTCCCTAGCTTTCGGGTTATCATTTGTCCTTCCTCGATGCCGTTGTTGGCCAAAGAAGTTATCAAGTCTATCTTGACAGATTTTATTACTTAAAAATGTAGTCACATCCGGGACTGTAAATAAAAACTCCACCAGCTCAACAAATGCATAAACTGTCAAAAGTATATTTCTTACCTGTAACTTTTAATCATTCTAATGTCTCTTTGCTCAGCAACATCATATTCTTTTGAACCTTTGTATAGTGGCCTTGTCTCTCTGATATACTCTTGTCCCACTGGAGGAAATCATGTTCCAGCCACTATAGACATAAAATCAGTGATCATGCAAGAGTTATATAGTTAATTAGATACTTTTAACCTAAAATCCTTTCCTGATCTGTACGGTGCTTTGAAGCAACTCCTAAATTGCTTTCCTTCATCAAAATTCAAAACATTCATCTCATCAAAAAACTTATCAAAGTAGCCCAAAATCTAGCTGTTTCTTCTGCCTCATCTCCAACAACTATTGTTAGTGCCTTTGATACTCATGAACTTCGCGCCTTTAAGAAAATTTGTTCAAATTAATAAATTATATGCATGTGCATGTATGATTTTGAAAGGTATATCATTTGCTACATGTATCATTTCTTACAGACAATATAAATGTAAGTCTTAACATACAGTACATGCATGCATAGCTATAATACCTGAGCAGCAAGATCAACTCGCATCTTGGAAAAAGAGGTCAGGCACACATGCTCTAGTTTTAACTTGGGTACTAAAATCAAACCACTATTTGATCTATTTCTTTCATATAGGCTCTGAAATGTGACCACAAGATGTTCTTTCCATTACACTAAAATCAAAAGTAAATAAGATGCATGGTGCAAAAAAATTATCAATAACAACTAGCTATATGGGCGTACCCATGCAGGGAATTAATAATGGCTGGGTATGTGGATCATGGACTCGTGGTTGAGCACGGTTGACCATGATGCATGCTCCTTATTTCTCTTTATAAAGCATTGGAAACTACTAAAAGTGAGGTGGAAATAATTGTGTTCAATAACTTTCTTAGTAGTGATATGACTGACTGTCAAGGCTGATTACAGAAAATGATTTCCTGATCCCAGCCATGGCCCGGGGGGTCATGTACCATGCCCTGGGTACGCCACTGTAGTGACATTATATTTTTATATACCCAAAGATTTCTTTTCACATTAGACCATGCATTGCAAGTTGTTTTTATTAAATGAGGAGAGTCAGATACGAAGTAGATACTTCTGTTGTCGCTGCTATATGGGTTGTGCACTTTGTAACTGAACTAATCATCTCTCATGTGTAAGCGAAAGAGGCATCTGTTTGCTGATAGACCATCACTAACTAAACCCATAACCTTAAAGCCACACATCTCCAGCCTCTCTACTGCCTCCAGAAAGTATGAAAGAACTGGTCTCCAGACATTGCAACACAGGGAAATTGTGTATAAGGAAATGCAAAATTGCAGCATAATCCTTGTACCATTAAAACTAGCATTGATTTAGCTAGAGGTGGCTGAGAATGCTTGCTTAAAGCATCTTTCTGTATGATTATTTGTTACCAATATTTGTGAAGCCAATAAAAAAAGCTAAACAAATACATGTGTGCATGCATTGTCATGAACAGGCTCAGGTTTATATATAATATATACTTACCATCTGTTTTGTCACAAAACAAATCTGACTGTATATTCATCTCATCCATTAGCAAGATGATATACTTCTCTCTCTCACTGCCAGCATCTATTTTAGATATTGCTCTTAGCTGCTCATCTACTTCATCTGAGAAACCAAAAGCAGCAGTAGTGTCATAGGTGTATCATCTGTGTTCTTTGGGAAGGCAGACGTATACCTGATTTACAGAGAACATTGTATGCAGTACCAGACAAATGCCATAGATAAAGGTACCACTATATTATGACTAAGTGCCACCTCATTGACTTTGGTGATGTTGACAGTGCCTTTTCTTGTTGCTCCCAAAGTACTCTCTCAAAACTTCCCTCTTCAAATAGAGCACATATTTTACCCTTCTCCTCCATTTTGCAAAGCAAGTCCTCATTCATTGATGGACAGACAAGGACACCTCTCTTTTAAAATTGTGTCAAGCTTTGAATGCAGGTAGCTAACATTAAATTGGGAGCTCGTAGGGCTATTGTGCAAATTTTTTAGACGGGTAACTTTTTCAGTTTCAGATAAAGATGAAAATGGGACAGTTCTATTGGTCTTAGTCTTGTCAGTGGATGGCTTAATGCTGGCAGGCTTAATGCTGGCAGTCTTCTTAGTTTGGCGATGAGATAGTGAAATTAAAACTGGTCTGTATTTAGTGCAAGCTTTGCACCTTTTATTATTTGTCTGCTCTATGTACTCACAGTTGCTGGCTCTTATTGTGCTGCCATCATGCCAATCAACCAATGTTTTTCCTGTGACAATAGTAAAATGTGGATGCATGCATATAAATGGAACATAAACCAAAATTATCCATAAATTTTCCATCTCTTTCATCAGCAAGAACTGCAAACCTGCTGTCATTATTTCCACAGCAAAAGTTACATGCATTCAAGTACTTAAGTAAAGCATTAAGTGCTTGGCAAGTGTCAAGATAAGGAGATGGTGATGGTCTAGACTTTTGCCATGGACATGGCAAAACCAGGTGAAATCATTATTTACGGTAATCGCCATTGAAATTATTGGACCAGATGCAGTATCCTGTTCCATTTTTGTTACAACTATCTGATCTGCAGAGGATGCATCATTCCAGCCTGCATGTAACGTGCATGCATGCATTCATAGTCAGTGAACTCATCATAGTAGGTACTGAGTCACTTACCATTACACTTCACTACATTGTCCCTCTGCCAGTTACATTTTAATTCATCAATAGAATGCTGAGAGACTTCAGTTCTGACAAGTAAATAAAAAAAATTTCAATTAAATATGAAAAAGTAGGGTTGTCAAAAAATAAAAGAAACAAAGGGGTTGAGTTCAACCATAATAATAATTAATGCTTCAATTAATAATAATAAACGTTAATTAATAAATAATAATTCATAAAAATTGTACAAAGGTTTCAAACCCTGCTTGCAGAATTTTATGAAAGAGTTTTGTTTCCTTTAAAATAAAAAAAATTAATGAAAGAATGATAACCAAACTGCTTAGTTCTGCCGACACAACTGTGGCAAGTCCAATTACAATTCTTCTGCATTAATATTTTAATTTTTAGATATTGTACTGAATCACACATATTAAAAAATGCAATAGCCAAATAATTATCTATAATTAGATGTTTTAATTGTCATGACAGTAATTTATTGAATCTATACTAGCTGAAAAGTTTTATTTATATTTAACAAGATAATTAAGTTACATCATAAAAATGTAGTAGAGCAATCAATAGGTACAAAGGTATAATTATTATTAAAATTTTATATCTGCCTATTATCATTTTCAGCAAAGTAAGCTTTGAAATTTTTGCACTATTTTTATGAATTATTATTTTGTATTAATTAACGTTTATTATTATTAATTGAACTATTAATTATTATTATTGTTGAACTCAACCCCCTTGTTTCTTTTATTTTTTGAAAACCCAACTTTTTCCTATTTAATAGAAATTTTTTATTTACTTTTTTCCATACTTTTTATTAAATTTTATTAATTAATAATCTTTTTCGTCAATAATTATTAATTATTACTAATTAATTTAAAAAATTATTAATAATTAATAATTATTATTGTTGTTATTATTGTTGACAAAAATTTTTATATAATTTGACAATATTTTTTTTTGAATTATTGAATCATTAATTATGTTCATAGCCTCGCTTATAATTATTCATCGTTATTAATTAATTAATAATCCTTTTATTAATAATTATAATGTTTGCCTCAGGTATCAGTTCATTGCTGGAAGAAAAGAATTTTGAAATAAGAACTATAAGAAGACGTACCGCATTACAAAAACAATTGTCATACAATTATTTTTTTTTAATTTTTGAATCATTAATTATATTCATAGCCTATACTAGCTCATAATTATTAATCATTATTGAACATTACTAAGATCTATTTCCTGTTCTAAAAATATTTAAGTTTACATTCAGCTTCAGTTGCCGTTTCTCCCATCACACTCAAAGCTCCCGCTTAACTTTTTCCGCAGTTTTACAATCTTTTTTCTCAAAGAGCAGCAAGTCAGTTCATTTACAAAATTACATTAGCTACAAATATATTTTCATATTGTTTGGTAGTATTGATTATGATGAGTATCATGGCGGACCACCATTAGCTGTAGGGCCTCCACCACCACCACCACCACCTCCCAGAGGCCATCCACCACCAGCTCTACCATTAGTAGATGAAGGTCCGCCACTTCCAGTAGATGGAGATGGTGGGCCTCCACTACCACCTCCTGGAGGCCCGCTACCACCACCAGCTCAACCAGTAGCTGGAGGTCGGCCACCTGAAGTAGCTGGAGATGGAGGGCCTCCACCACCACTTCCCGGAGGCCCGCTACCACCACTAGCTCTACAAGCAGCTGGATGTCTGCCACCTCCAGTAGCTGGAGATGGAGGGCCTCGACCACCACCTCCAGCACTCCCACAAGCTGGAGGCCCACCACCTCCAGTAGATGGAGGCCCGCCGGTGCTCCCTCCTGGAGTGGCACCCGTGCTCCCTCCTGGCCCAGGACTGCTTTGCTGCAACAGCAAAGGCCGCACATAATTGCCCGGCTGAGGGCTGTGAACAGACAAATAATGAGTCATTACTATGATGTACGTAATATTATATTTATATTCCGTAATAGTATGCCAATTTACAAATGAGAGCTGGCAAGGGTGGAGGTAGGTGCCGTAGGCCAAGGTCCCAAGGGGCCTCAGTCAAGAACTATAACTTTTATTAACTACATGTACTCTAAAAACTTGTCTTTATAATAATAAATGTTAATAAAAAAATCAAACTGTTAATTAAAAATGCATCAGTGTAAAGCCAGGATGAAAATACATTAGCAATGTGAAATGTTTGACAAGACATAAATACTTATTCCCTTTAGTTTCTTTCAATATTTCTAGACGAAAATTCACATTATCATAATGCATGGTTTAAAACAAGCGTAACAGGGTAAAAAATATTCCTATAATTGATTTCACCACCTTGCAAGTACAACTTGGTCATTATTAAGACTTATAGAGGTTCTTTCTACCTTATAATGCTTCTAGAGAAGTCTTTACACAGTATCTCTAAGCTCTCTTGCTGTTAGAAAACTCTTAACTTTGTCCCATGTGTAAGCTGCCATTTTCTATGCCCTGACCACGCCCACTCACGTAAAGGAGCGTGGGCGGGTGGTTCCTAAGGCTTGTTATTTCTCCAATACAATGTGTATAGAAGAAATGTAAGTGTGGACATACAAATAAATATATATATATATATATATATACATAGCGCGACGGTGAATTCAATTACACGAACATGCACAGTGCCGTCGTCATTCATAATCTATGCAAGTAAATATGAAATTTAGATGTCCAACATTAAATTTTTAATACTAACTATAAATCCAATGATATTAAAGTAAATGAAGAAAATTAAAGAAAATACAAACTGTGGCCATAGTTAATCAGATAATCAATATTAATCATGAAAAAGAATTATAGCCTTGGATCATGATTTATAACACAATAACAAACCATGGAATCTCACAATATTCTATCTCACTATGTATTCAATTGCTAAAACTATAACAATATGAAACTTGTGCAGCTGGAAATTGGCGCCTCATCCTATGTGAAAGCACCACTGATCAAAGAGCTACAAAAAAAAATTATGTTACAAAGATGTTTATATATTAGAAATTAATTAAGTTACCACAAACAAAATCAGACAATAGCCTTAGACATTTACCATGCTATCAAAGTATTGTATTACACCTTATTGCAGAATCATTAAATCATTTGCAGTTGAATATACCTTAAAGCAAAGTAAGAAATAAACATCATCAACAGCAAACAATGTAAACACACAGGCTATCTACATGTATATGCATGATGTAAATTATGTTCGTCACAAACACACATTACCAACCACTATAAAGATACATCTGCTCACAAAGAGGAATAACCCTTCACCTTTTAAATCTCTTTCCAAGTCTGGCTTTATTCTCGCCACATTGAAGTCCTTGTGTAAAATATGTACCTGTGTAAATTATGAATGTGAAATTATGCAACATGTACTAACAAATTGACAGTAGCATACATGCATTTATCAACAATTAATATACATAAAAGACATGCATAGCTCCACAATGCATATTAAGCTATGATTAACTCATACAAGTATATGTACATACACTGTACATGTAATTTAGACATACACCGTTCAATTTGCTGACTCATGCCATCCTGAATTAAGTTTCTTTTATGAGACCTGCAATGTGCAGATACGCATTAATAGACCACATGAATACATTCCAATGTGCAGACAATTATTTTTTGTATTGTTAATGAGAACATGCAAGCACACAACAAAAGATGCATTGGCAAGCATTCATTTATTTTGAGTAAAGAAAGTACTTACTGTGGCCATAATTAATGATATAATCATCAAACAAATATAGAGTATGTAACCTAGAATCATAACCTATACCAAAATACATAAGACATCTAACAATAATCTCCATCTTACTACATATTCCATTTCTAAGACTTTATACAGTAATATAAAACCTATACATATGTAAACTGGCAATTCCTACCGCGTGATACAACTACCAATCAAGGAGCCGCAACAAAACAT
This sequence comes from Amphimedon queenslandica, assembly GCF_000090795.2. NCBI lineage: Eukaryota > Metazoa > Porifera > Demospongiae > Haplosclerida > Niphatidae > Amphimedon > Amphimedon queenslandica. The sequence goes on along the minus strand of NW_003546412.1, from coordinate 157,391 downwards.
TAAGTTACACTTAATAAATTAATTAATTTAGTTACAACAATCTAAATACAGAATTGCCTTTCATTATATTGCACATTAAAATTTCAAGCAAAGGCATTGCTGAATCAGCAAATCATTCCCAGCTGTAATTACCTGTAAATCATAGTAATAGAAACACATCAAAAGTAAGCAATGTATACTCACAGGCTAATAAGTAATACAAAAACATCACAAGTAAGCAATGTAAACTCACAGGCTAATAATAACAATAGCACGAACAGTAATGGTGAACCACCTTTATTATTATTCACACCAAACCTCACTCTTTAACCCCGCATTGTAGTCCTTGTGCCAAGCAAGTACCTATCAAAAGTATGAATGTGAATACTAACTAATAATGATAATGTTAACATCTACAATATTTCTGATTGGATCATACATGTATGGGCATGCATGTATTTCAGACATAATATTGCTTACTAATGCTATCCTCAGTTAAGATACATTCATGACCTGCTTAATATAACATAACACTGTGTACATGAAAAATTTTTAATGTGCAAACAATATTTTTTTGTTGATGAGAACATGTACATGTTACAACAATCAACAAAAGATGCGCAACATCAGCTGGCAAGCATTTAATATGTGCACAGCATTGATGGCAGCATCATTCAAATGCGCAACATCAGCCGGCAAGCATCAACTTAATAATGCGCACAGCATTGATGGCAGCATTATGTGCAACATCAGCTCGCAAGCATTTACTTATTTGTAATGCGCACAGCATTGATGACAGCATTAACATGCATGATGATCATTAATATGTGTACAGAATCACTGCTTGAATAATACTACATGTATAATAACAACGTTTAATTTCACTCGAAAATTTTTCTTGTCCTTTAAAATTTTTTCAGCAGTGCCCAGATCCATAAGTACCTGTTATTTGTACTAAACATGTAGTACAAACCACAAACAAGATCCAGATTTGATGACAGCTTCCTCCCTTTCTAACCCTCTGTCCTACATAAATGATAGTCACACAAATTTGAATTAATGCAAAACTCTTATGAACACCAAACCTCTTTCACACCCTCTCCCTGTCCATTATAGCAACATGTAATCAATATTTACTGTTATACATTGATTATCTCACATCCTGAATGCAGTTTGATCCCTTGATACTGAGCAATACTTGGTGGATATGCACCAATGCTTTTCACACTCACACATCATTCACATTGCACATGCAGTGAAATATAAGTCACATTAAACAACCAATGTTTTTAAGATGATGGACCCCATACACCATACCCACTTCCATTATCATTAATAGACTTAGCAGCTTGGAAATGATTAGTACCAACATGCTTCAAATACAAGGCAGGTGTATTAGTATCACAAGGAATGCCATATAAAGTTTGAGTTCCATATCTAGCCCAGCCAACAAAAGTAGGAGTTAGTGAATATGAATATATGGTTGTACCTAATATTGCAGTTAGCGTAATAATCTGTGTCAGAGGCCCACACAATTTCTATACATTTTGGACTTATTTATGTAATCATATATGCTCGAATATCTGGTGGCACTTAATGTACTATTAAACAATTCTTTTTCAAAATTTGGCATATTGCTAACAATTGCTTTACGTAATTTGTAATGCTGAAAAATTGACCCAGTAATGAGATATGAAAGGGCATAAAATAAACAGTTTCCATCACCAGGGACATCAAGAATACTATTAGGAACTCTTTCATCTGACAATGGTGTTGTTGGACTATCAAGTAAAATTCTAGCAGCTATGACAAATTTGAGATTTAAAACCTCACACCACCTTCTTTGATATTCTTCATTACCAGGGTAATAAACATAATCCCATTGTCTCCTCACAATATCTGGGTTAGGAAGCTCTTCATAAGTAATGACATCTTCATCTTTTTTGGACTACTTGTCTTTACTTTAATGCTTGAGAGTTTTATAGATACAATCAGACTACTACTACAATGGTCATTTTTTACAACACACTTGGTTTTATCATCTTTTGGTTTACATTTAATGTTTGAGAGTTTTATAGATACAATGAGACTACTACAACTATCATCATCTTTGACATTAAAATTGGTTTTTGGGACTTTCAAATTAATTGAAACAATTAATTTATCATCTTTTTTGAGTGAGGTGCTACCAAAGCAGTATTGTCAAAAAAGAATAAAAGTGTACATAATATATAATACCTGCCAAGCTAGAAAGTTCTTTTGTAAAGGACTCCTAAATTAAATATCTATTAGCATTAAAACATTTCAGTCTACAGTTGCCAAATGAAACAGTTACCTGGTTCCTCTTGCAGTTCCTCCTTCCATTTAAAAAACCACTTCATACCTTCTTCCATGTTTGACAATGCCTTTGATAAAGTACTAGTGATCTTCTCATGTGACTGAATTCCATTCTCAAACATCATAATACATGCCTGGAGGTATTTGGCAGTTAGTAGATGACTATTGCAAAATATGTCATCCTTTTCAGCCATTTCCAGAATAGCAGCTATCATGTATGGTTGCTATTTAATTAGAAGTTTCTAGTCAGTTATACAGTAATTATTATACACACGTACAAGTAATGCAAAGAACGCTATAATCCTAATGTTTAACACTACTAAATTTACCTGCATA